>NC_137818.1:42683957-42686457 GCF_963921795.1 Nannobrachium achirus | reverse complement strand
GGGGAAAGAAAGAGAGAGGGGGGGGGGGGGGGTCAGTAGGGAGAAAAAAAAGGAAGACCGAAATAAAGAAACAGGGGGAGGGAGGGAGGGAGGGAAGAAGAGATAACAGTGAAGAATGAGAGAAAGAGGATTCCACATGCAGGATTCTTTACGACGGCCATAATGATGATTATTTAGTAGCGTTCTTAGGCGCTGTGGCGGGTGGGGGGATTACATCATCAACTGGAGCTTCATCAGACGTTCAAACGTATACAGGGTCTGTCGGGGTCACGGGCAGCACACAGCATACTGCCTAACTGGAATTATTTATGTGAACTGAACACACATAGCACTATTGTTCAGGATAGGGCATTAACGACTTGTGATTTTTGCAAGTCGACTCGACTCGACAAATTGTGAAATATATAGAGGCAGAAATTGTGAAAATAGGTGATCTACAAGCTTGTAGATCGGCTATTTTCACAATAGAAAGAATATATATTTTTTCAACTTCGACTTTCGACTTTCTCTGGTGGGAGTCGACTTGTGTAATTAAGACGACTGAGTCCACTTGTCGACTTTTTCGTTAATACCCTAGTTCAAGACAGTTCACACCAAATGGTTACATCCAGGTTGTTGTTTTGTCTTCGCCAATGATTCTTTTTTACATTCCGAATCCGTAAGGAAGAGGAAAACGTTGCAATAATACTGTGATTTATTGCAGCGGCTTTCAAACGTTTGAAAGCCGCAGCAATGGCAGCACACCAAAGGTCAAGTCATAATCTCAAGGCACACGCACGTATGCAAAAAATAACCTCTATTCTGTTTGTTATCTGTTATCACTCTGTAAATGTTTATTTGTAGTTAAATAAAAGGTTTAAAATGTATTTTATATACTGTATTTTCTTCTGGATTGGGTCTGCTCAAAATACTGATGGAGCAAATTAAAAAATAGTTCATATTTGTGTGTAGTTTCAGAAAATCCCAAGGCACAGCTGGATTTGTCTCACGCACCGGTGTCCTTTCTTGTGCCATGCGTTATTAAACCAAACACCCTACATACAAACACCCTACATATCACACCTTTAAACATACGACTGGAGCTAATTAGACATGTCATCAGCTGTAGTTTGAGGGTGACCCAACCTCATTTTATAATACAGCCTTTAAGAGTCTAGAAGCCCTACCAGCAGCAACTAGATGCTGTGACGCTCGAGGGTGGTGCTAAAGGAAAGGTCACGAGATGCCCAAAGTCAGTAGGGTCCATCATTTAATGTCCATTACATTATGAGATGTCTTGTGCACAACACTGATACTTTCACCAGAGGGTTTCCTGGGCAATCAGTGCATTAGATTGCTGTGTTCAAGTGGACATTTGGCCTAAGGGTGGTGCTAGAGGGAAGGCCATGGGGGTCATCAAAATCAGACATATTCATCCTCTGGGGAGCGTCACAGTACACAGCACATTCCATGGCAAGTCGAGAAAGTGTTGGACGGACGGACTGATGGACCGACGAACGGACGGACTGATGGACCGACGGACGGACGGATGGATGGAACAACATCAATCAACCGGCTGACATAACCTTATCAAAGCCCCGCCACGAGTGGGGTTAAAAACACAGTTTAACAACCAAATATATGATCATATATTCTTCTGCACAAGTACAACATGTATTCTCTCTGAGTGGAACAGAGTGGAACGTCTCCCTAGTGTTTTTGTCGTGTGGAGAGACCCAAGCTCGCGATACATATCGGGCCCTGAACCATCATAAAACACAGTGCCTTTGGAACTCCTCCGTGGAAACTGGTCTTTATGAGAGCTATGGCAGTAGTCCATCGCTGATGAGTCACTGACCTCCAGGCCAAACACCAGGCAATAGTGCGCGTTCTGTGCGCGTGAGTGTGTTAAAAATACCAGCAGACCCTTGGAGCCTCCGCACCGCCCGTCTCTGACGCCAACCTGACACGACTCCGAGGTGACGCTCTGGGAACCATGGCAACGCCCACTCTGGACGGCAGTACCTGGCACCCATCATTCTGCACCTCTCTCTCTCTCTCTCTCTCTCTCTCTCTCTCTCTCTCTCTCTCTCTCTCTCTCTCTAACACACACACACACACACACACACACACACACACACACACACACACACACACACACACACACACACACACACACACACACAGGCTTGTATTAATACACTTGTGAGGACATCAGCATTTTAGGTCGACATTGAAAATAGCCGAAATACAAGCTCACAACAAAGCTCTGCACGTGTCGGCTGTTTCAACACTGTCGTGCGACAGTATAAAGCAGGCATAACTTTAACACCAACCTTTAATCCTATAACCTCTAAATGCCTAATCCTAAACCTAACCCAAACCTGAATCGTATCCCAATTGCAAGCCTGATTCCCCAAATCATTTTATAAAACAACCATTTCTCAAGTTGTGAGGATCAGAATTATTCTCGCAATGTATATAACTTCTGCTAGTTGTGGGGACTTTTGGCCCTCACAAG
>NC_137818.1:42673957-42678957 GCF_963921795.1 Nannobrachium achirus | reverse complement strand
GGAACATTTGCTGCCCCACCCCCCCCTTCCAGCTCTTTCTCTTCCTGTAACCTTTTCCTCTCAAGGAAACAATCTAAATCACGGCCACGGAAGTCATCGTTCTCGGGTGTCTCCGCGTAATCCATCACACCGCCGTTTTCCGTCTTATTTTAGGCCCCGCTCGGCTTGTCCTGTTGTGTTTTCACGACCTAAAAATGGAAGAATAAGTCTGTGAATAGATCTACTTTGGGCAAAGGCTAATAATACCTGTGAATTGTGAGATTCAGGTGGTTCACACAGGGAAAGAATATATATATGTTAACCACACTTTAAACCTGGCGACCCTGTTTTGGGCATGTCATTAAGCAAAAAAATGTCGCAAAACTTTTTAAACTTTCAAAAAATGTTGTTGTCTCACAATGTGACGCAATGTGACGAGTTGTGAGCTTGATCTCCAATTTAATGATATATCGTCGCTGTCGGGCAGAAACCTCGTATCTCCAAGTTTCATTTGTACATTGTTTCGCAAAGCAAAGCCCTGCTTCATCATACAAGGCCGTCCGCACAAAAGTAGTGAAAACAGCAGATCTACAAGCACACAACGCCTCGCGGTGCGAGGCGTTGTGTGCTTGTAGATCGGCTGTTTTCACTAGTTTAAATCATTTTTTAAAACTAGAAGCTGGGCCGCCCTTTGGGCGGCCCAGCGTCTAGTCGGCGACCTGGCCAACTCGGAACAATGTAAATAGGGAATGAATGCCCCGCCCTTTAATGCAAACCCCATTATACCTGTTTTCATAGGACCTGTTTTGACCATCTGTCTGCCTGTGTCCATTTATGCCCATATATGGAGATATCTGTATCTGTCTGTCTGTCGGCGTCCATTTTATGTCCATATAGAGATCACTGCAGTTATAGTTCTGGGTCCATTATATACCCATATATGGAGATATCTGTCTATCTGCGTCCATTTTATGCCCATATATGGAGATCTCTGTATCTGTCTGTCTGTGTCCCTTTTATGCCCGTATATGGAGAACTTTGTGATTCTGCGTCCATTGTATGCCCATATATGCCATATATGGAGATATCTGTTTATCTGCGTCCATTTTATGCCCATATATGAGATCTCTGTCGCTTTTTTCAAACAGATGGTCAAAACGGGTCCTATGACAATAGGTATAATGGGGTTTGCATTAAAGGAGGAACCGGCACTGTGTCTGCAACACAGTCGGAGGCACAGACAGATACAGAGATCTCCATAATGGGAATAAAGGGACACAGACAAACAGATGGAGGAGGAGACAAACTTAATGCAAACCCCATTATACCTGTTGTCATAGGACCCGTTTTGACCATCTGTTTGCCTGTGTCCATTTATGCCCATATATGGAGATATCTGTATCTGTCTGTCTGCGTCCACTTTATGCCCATATATGGAGATCTTTGACCATCTGTTTGCCTGTGTCCATTTATGCCCATATATGGAGATATCTGTATCTGTCTGTCTGCATCCATTTTATGCCCATATATGGAGATCTATGCAGACACAGTGTCAGTTCCGGAAAATCCTGATGTCAGACATCAGAATCCGAACCTTTCGTGCTGGTTACAGAAAATCGTGTATCGGGTCGGGTCGAGGCCGAGCACTGCACTACCTGCTGCGGTGGGGAACGCGCGTGCCGAATTTGAAATAGGGAATGAATGCCCCACCCTTTATGCAAACCCCATGAATGCCCCACCCTTTAATGCAAACCCCAATATACCTGTTGTCATAGGACCCGTTTTGACCATCTGTTTGTCTTTGTCCACTTATGCCCATATATGAAGATCTCTGGACACACAGTACCGGTTGCGGAAAACTCTGATGTCAGACATCAGCTCCGCATACGGGCATTCATTTTATTCCCATATATGGAGAACGCGCGTGCCGGTGGGACGAACGGTTCTCGAGATACGCGGATTACATACATACATACACACTCACAGAGATTTTTTGTTGACTCATGTGGCGTACGTGATGTCAGAGCCTTTTATGAGGTGATGTCACAAATCTCACAATGAGTCAGCGCTTGCACCGATTTCAGTTCTCAGTCTTATGCCCATATACGGAGATATCTGTCGGGTCGAGGCAAGATGCCCATATATGGAGTTCTCAGTATACGGAGATATCTGTCGGGTCTAGGGTCTGTGTCCCTTTTATGCCTATATACGGAGATATCTGTCTATATATGCCCATATACTGTATGGAGATCTCTGTATCTGCCCATATATGGAGTTCTCAGTCTTATGCCCATATACGGGGGTCGAGGCAAGGCCCGGCACTGCAGTGATGTCACAATGAGTCAGCGCTTGCGCCCGGCACTGCAGTGATGTCACAATGACCGATTTTGCACCGATTTCCTCCGGAACAGCCTGATGTCAACAATCAGCCCCGCATAAGGAGATTCCGAACGTTTCGCGCCGGTTAGGGAAAACCGCGCGTCGGGTCGGGTCGAGGCCCGGCACTGCACTCCGTGCCGCGGCGGGGAGCGCGCGTGCCGAATCTGAAGCCGGTGGGACGAACGGTTCTCGAGATACGTGGATTACAAACACACACGCAGAGACTTCTCGCATTTATAGATAGATGATAAATACAAAACAAACGGTTGTGGGTTTCCACCTGACAATGACGATAAAGGGCTTATTAAGGAGTCTGTATGGTGTTCAGGATATTTGTTATACTTACTTTTAGTCTCTACTCGCTCCCTTTCCTTGCTACTCTAGGGGCAAGGTCACCAGAAAACATGAACCATTCACTTGTGTGTGTGTGTGTGTGCTCTGCTGCTGGATCGATGCTGTATTGCTGTGCAGGGTGAGTTCTGTTGACTCAAGATAAGAGTATGAATGAACCTGGTGGAGCTGCAACACGGTCTGGCCGTGCCCCTCAAACAGTTATTAAGCTGTGAGGGCAGGGCCAGGCCATGTCTCAGTTCAGGGACGTGCAGAGGATTGTAGAGAGGCAGGGGCTGAGTTTTCTAAAAGGACCTTTTGGTGAAAATATCGAAAATAGCAGACCTCCAAGCTTGGAGGTCGGCTATTTTCGATGATTGATTTCTACACATTTCTTGATTTCAACATAAAATGTTACATTCAAGTTCAGGAGAGTTTGGACAAGGAAATTCTCTTGAATGCTGCCTTCAGGTATGGCATGGAAAGAGGGCATTTGCATTTCTTTCACCATAGTAAAAATGATGATGATTGATTTCTACACATTTCTTGATTTCAACACAAGATGCTGCATTCAAGTTCAGGAGAGTTTGGACAAGGAAATTCTCTTGAATGCTGCCTTCAGGTATGGCATGGAAAGAGGGCGTTCGCATTTCTTTCACCATAGTAAAAACTGCATTCAGGGTATGGAGAGGGTACTTTTTAAAGACTGATAAAAGGGCAGGGGCTCAAGCCCCCTTTGATGTCTATGTGTGCACGTGCCTGTCTCAATTCTAGTGTTGTTGAGATTTGTCCAAATGCCACACGCTGATGAGGCGAGCATTATCCAATGTTTCACTGATTGACAAACAACTACATATTATTTATTAAAATATATTTGACAAAAGATTGACAACGTAAACCCCATAATTCGTTGACCAGGGTCCACAAGGGATTTGTAGGCTACTCTGCCTTCCATTTTTTTCCTCTACACCAAATCACTTTACCGAAAATAACTGATCCACATGCTCACTAGCTTGTGAGCTTGTAGATCTGCTATTTTCACTGTATGCACTGTTTTCCCAGTATAGGAATGCTAGGGTTGGGGTTGGTGCGTGAGTGCGTGCGTGCGTGCGTGCGTGCGTGCGTGCGTGCGTACGTGCGTGGGTTGGTTGGAGGGGGCAGGTTGGGAGGTGAGGAATGACAACAACAGAACAATGTTCAGCTCACCTCTGAGGGGTAGGGGGAGGGGGAGGTTGAACAGTGGTGTGAGATGAGACACCATCTGTGACCCCATGCCGGGGTCAGCAAGGTGAGGGCCAGGGGCGTCACAAGGTGTAGGAAAGTGGGACTGAGTTACTAGGGCCCAAGGTGGAGGGCTGCGAGCTTGTAGATCCGCTATTTTTGAAAAGTTGTGAAAAGTTGTGAAAATGTGCGTAAATCTTTGAATATATGTATTTTTTAAGTGAACATTTGTAACTCAAATTTTGCTTCTGGGGGGGTCCCTGGAACTAGATATTTTGAGATGGGGGGTCCTTCACATGAAAAAGTTTGAGCATCACTGACATGGAAAAATAGGTTTCTTGGCACACATTTTCACGATTTTTCAAAGTGCCGCGCTGTGAGCTTATATCTGCTATTTTTCAATAGTTAACATTCATGGGGGGCCCGCAGTGAATCCTTGTATCCAGGGCCCAGAATTTGGTGTGACGCCCCTGGTGAGGGCCATTCCTAAACCCTTTATATCAGTCCCAAACACATGGCCGTTTTGTACAAAGATTATGAGACAGTACTGTCTTCACTTTTATCAACCGCAGATCTCAAGTTTCAGCGTTCTCTTTCAACTTCCCGTCCGGATTTTCGACATGTCAAGACAGGTAAAGATCTTCATATCAAAAGACAAGAAAGAAAAAGAAAACTGACGTTCTAAAAGCTCCCTATGTATCATGAGTTATTATGAGCTTGTAGATCGTCTGTTTCATCGCTGTTCTTTGTTCGATGAAGTATAAACCGGTAGGATTTGGTGATTAAGAACGTAATATGTCCCATGAGATGTTTATCGTTTTATGTCATTTGTCAGTTTGTCATTTTGAATATATGATTTATATGTTGAGGTATGTATTAAATATTAGTTTGTTAATGGTAAATATCTCATGCGTCTATTAGTATTCAGTGCAACATCCAGAGAGGTAGTTTAACAATGACAGCATAAAATGATCCCATAATAAACCATAGCCTATGGTCAATTAATTTAATTAAAACAATACAGAGTAATTTAACACCTGCCAGTGAGCCAATTGCCCATGTAGCTGAGCAAGTGTGTGTGTGTGTGTGTG
>NC_137818.1:42558957-42668957 GCF_963921795.1 Nannobrachium achirus | reverse complement strand
TTTTACCAGGGAGTTAATTGTATTCGTGTGTACCAAGTCTATATTAGTCAATCCTTGTTTGCATAAACAAGCAGTATCCCCAGGATCTATGATGCAACAGCCTCTCCAAATCCTTGCAACATGAACATGCAAAAATGACTGCTAGTCTTTGAATATTTCAAATCCTAAGGTTTTTAAAATGTTTCTATGTCAGTGGTGTTCAAACTCATGTGAAGGACCCCCAAAATGATATGTATTTGGCCATGGACCCCCATCTCAAAATATTTAGTTACAGGGACCCCCCAGAAGCAAAATTTATTTGCTTCTGGGGGGTATATTCAAAGATTTGCACACATTTTCACAAAAATAGCAGCTCTACAAGCTCAACGTAGCTAAAGTATAAAATAATTAAGGCCCCCTCCACCTTCCCACCCCTGACTGGTGGTCTGAGATAACATCTCTGCCCTCACCCCCACGGCCCACCCTGCTCGCTCTAGCATCTCCCACTCCCCCTGCCACCGTCACACTCCAGAGGTTTCCACTGTGTTGGAGTCCTGATGGACGCAATTGAATGTAAATGCAACTTGAAGGGCTCCTGATAGAATCTGTGTAGAGGAGGAGTTCTGTTTAGCACTTAGAACAACCTGCCCTGCTATGCCATGGCTATAAATAACATGGCAATAAATAGTTTGCTGCCAGTATAGCATTTTACAATCCGCCATGATAACTGTAGATTTTAACCACATTCAAGTTGGCATCTCTATTTAGGACAGAAAATTAAAACAAGATATATATATAAAAAGGTGTCCCTCAATGTTGTAATTCATCCAAACTTTTGCCTGATGAAGACGTAAAGTCGAAACGTTGCAGTTGCCTATAATAAAAGTACGTTTTTTGGAGCATATAAACAGTGTGCGGGCGTTCTTCTCCATCCGTAATTCATCCAAACCCAGGGATGGAAAGAGTACTAGAATATTCCACTCAAGAAGAAGTGATACTTGACTTAAATATTACTCAAGTAAAATAATTAAAATATGTTGTGTCGAAAACTACCCAAGTATGAATCCATTCTGAATCACAGTTACTTTGTTTGATTGTTTGATCTTGTCTACAAAGCAGTGAATATATTTTATTTTCAAAAAAATCGCTTATGGTGGAAAAGTGCTCCAGTGTAATTATTGCCTTTCCAGTACAGTAGTTGAGTATATTATGTCATTAGAAATCTACTTAGCTGAAGTTAGAATGACTAATTCTAGAATATACTCACAAAGGTACATGTACGTAATATGTTTATACTTGGTAATTAGTTACTCTCCTCCCGTGTCCAAGCCCTGCCTCAAATGGTTCCGCTTGTCATACACTTCAGCGAGTTCAGAGGAACACTTGGCAAATTACACCATAGAGCATACATGGGAAACTGGCGGCCCGGGGGCCACATGCGGCCCCCACCTTCACTTAATGCGGCCCACAGGTTAATACCGGAATACTGATATATTATTGATTTCAGTTACAATTCCAAACATGACCTGCTTTAATTTCGTCAGTCAATATTAGTAGCTTAATGACTAGTATAGTAGTATTAAAATGTATTTTTTTATGTCCAATGTATTTGTATTTCGGTTCATAAAGTTAACATGACTATATAACTAAATGCATTTGAAATTAGATAAAAATGTTACATTTCAGGATTCCAATTCTTAAACAACAAAAAAATATTCAGGATTCCAATTCAAAAGAAGCAAAAATAGCCGATCTACAAGCTCAAAACGCATCGCAGCGCGATGCGTTTTGAACTTGTAGATCTGCTATTTTTGCTTCTTTTGTATGAGATACTAGAATGACAAAGTAGGAAGTAGCAATATGCAATGTGGCCCTCTGGAGTGAAGGTGGAAATATAGTGGCCCTCACCATCATCAAAGTTGCCCACCCCTGCCCTAGAGAGAGAGCACATCTAAACGGTAAAATCTGTTTTGTACACTCTCAGAGGTGAACTGACGCTCAGTATTTTACAGTGTACAGGAGCGCTCTCCCCGCAGACAGATAAGACGGCACCAACAACAACTTGGCCAACAGTCATAAAGCAGAGCGTTGTTGGTAGAGCGGTGCCTGCATGTCGCCATGGGAGCAGTAAAGCAGCAGCCTCGTTGCTGACAGGTTTGTAACCCCCCCTCCTCCCCTCCACCCCGCCATCATCAGCACCACCCTGCACCTGACTGGCCCACCCGTGCCAGCAGGGTCCTGGACCCGGCCGCCATAAAGCAGAGTTGGAACGCAACCTTTGGTCGACAGTGCCTGGGCTTGAGCAACCAGCGAGAGGTCACACCCACCACACTCACAGACACAGAAACAAACACATGCATTGCTTACAAGCACAGACGCGCGCGCACACACACACACACACACACACGCTCGCGCGCGCGCACACACACACACACACACACACACACACACACACACACACACACACACACACACACACACACACACACACACACAGCCTGTGGCACGTTTCTCTTTTTCACGAAGGCAAGTTCATGTGCAGTAAGATACACCCACTACACCAACAATGCACATATAACGCAATGTTCATGATTATTGGATGTGTACGATACAATTATGTTGATGTAACATTCAACATGATTGATGCATTCTTAAGAGTTTCATAGAACATACTGCAATTAAGCCAACCTATAATATGATTTGCTTTCCTGCATTCCTGTGTACAGTAAATAAAGACAGGATGTGCCAAGCAGTTGGAAATAACCTAATATCCACTGTTCTACAACTAAACCTGTTTGCCCACATTCAGTGCATGAAATCAGATTTCTTAAAAGAAGGAATAAGTTCATCTGCACATGAACTGAGGGGACACACATACTCTGATTTTCTGTTTACATGGAATACTGGTATGACAGTATTGAAGATTAATTTGCCAAATCAAAATGTCAAATGTCATGAATCGATTTATTAGCTGAACAGATTTCAAAAGAGCATCGCAAAAAAAACAACAACAGCTGAGATTGAGAGGTTAAGTTTGTTTATCCATTCAACCAAGAAAATTATCAAAATACAATTCCCTTATGCATCAAAAATATACAGGCAATAAAATTAGATTAACATATATTTAGAATAATTACACACACTCTTCTTTTCTTTGTCTTCAACGTTTGGAGAAAAGGTCATTGCACTTTATGTATAAAGTTAAAACAGAATACAGAATACAACTGTGATAAGCTTGTGATATGTAATCGTGACGTCTGAATCTCAAAACCATTCTGCCAGTGGACTGTGAAATGAAAAATACTTAACATAAATCACTTTAAATGGAACTAAGCTTCTTACAGTAGCTTAAAACCAGTGGTTCTCAACTCTGGAAACCCAAAGCTAGTTTTCTATTCACCTGATTTGCCAGGTCAAAATTAATCTCTGTTTACTGAGGCTTCGCGGACCACAGTTGAGAATAGGGGCCACACTAAAATGGAAGAGTGGTCTGTAGGTTTAACTGGCTGGCTTTACTGTTCATGATGACTTTAACTGTCCTTATCTCAACATAAATAATGTGTCTATAAAGGTTAATGATCTACGCGTCTGTAATGAGTCGTGTTCAGCAGTAATAAAATAGGTATTTTCTGTGGGTTTTTCTAGTACTCTAGTACTGTCGATAACATGGCAAATCGCTGATTATCTTTCTGAAAACAGAGCATAACTGCCGGAGATATCTACGAATGGTGATGATGACAGCATAAACAATAAACACATTTCCCTTAAAATAACTTCAATCGTCCCGCATAAAAAGCATTTTCTACTGTATCGCCTCGATACATTCCACTTGATTGCTTTCACGTTTGGTCCATCGGTAATAGGTAGTTCTCGTCAACAGTCTTTGTTGTCTCAGCTCGGTTTGCTCTGAGTGAGCCGTCTCCTGCTTGCATCTGAGTCGAGGAGAGCAGGGCGTCCACCTTTTAGCATTTGCTGTCTGTGTCGCCCTTTGCCCTCTCCGTGAGCTGTCACTGTAGGTGTGCAGTGGTCAATAGGATCATAGACAGTCAAATGTTCATATGACTGACTGCTGCAGGCCAAATACCCTGTGTCCTTGTACGCTATTGTTTGGTCCAAGCGAGCTGTGCTTCAGTTAACTTAGGTTTTGGCTGAATCCCGTACATTGTTGGAGCTCAACAACTTGTCTCTCTCCTGTGTGTCTCTCCTCTCGACCAGAGGAGACGGGTTCAGGTGAGTCAAGGCCACGTTGCCCAAGTGTTCACAATAGCCATGTACAGATCTAACCGCCATATAAGTCCTGCTATTTACATGCTTAACTGCTGCTGCATTATACCTCGACACCAGACAGATCTGGGAAAGGTTTCAGGAAATTCCTGGAGTAGTAATGCACCGTAGTTGCAAGATGTAGGAACCTCTAAAATGGCTACCACTGTAAGCCATTCCACCGTCCAGGCATGGTATTGTTTTTATGCTGAGTGGCGGAGCAGAGTTCCATAGGCTGGGGATTGTGGAAGACAATCTCATGCTTGAGACAGAGCACACCAGGAGTTCTGTGCAGCAATGGAGGTCGGGGTAAAGGGATAGTCCTCGTACTTAATGTCCACATGTCCTGATCCAGTACTGTCTAACTGAGAGGACGTCTGCTGGGTGAGAGAGAGAGAGAGGGACCAATGTTAAACATGTATCTCTGTATATGAAGGGAAACATCTGAATGTCACAACCAAGCCTTTTCACTATATTCATTTGCATTTTGTAACAGAACCTTGACTGAACTACATGAACTCTACAGCGTCCCTATTTTGGGGCGAACATTCTGTAAAAATAGCAGATCTGCAAGCTCACAAGGCTGCAGGCATCACTTGTCCAAAAATAAATGCTCCTTCGGGAGAAGGTATTAAGGTATTACTATTCTGAGGTAATAACTGTCAACATTTTCCCTTATTGAAGTTAAAAGTTTGGGGATGATTTTCTTGACGGGCAAATGGATGGAAACATTGCTTTCTTCATCTTCCAAAGGACTGGGACTGTGATTGGCAGGTGTTTTGACAAATAGGGGGCTGTTGTTTTTACCTGAGTGACAGCTGTGACAGTCTGGCCAGCGTAAGGGGATGGAGCCATGCTGGGCTCACTCTTAATGGTGGAGGCGTGTTCTGAGACCGACAGAGATGACGGAGAGCTGGTGTTAGAAGTGGATCCTCCTGATGGATGGATAGATGGAGGGATGGATGGATGGATGGATGGATGGATGGATGGATGGATGGATGGATGGATGGATGGATGGATAAACAGTAAAGTGAGTGACAGAAGAAAAGATTGCATTGATACAATATTTTGCATTATTTACTCTTTCATATCGTCGTTGTCCGGTGGAAACCTTGCATGTCCAAAACCGTTTGTTTTGTATTTATCATTTTAAAAATGAGTTAAACTAGTGAAAATAGACGATCTACCTTGTAGATCTGCTGTTTTCACTACCTTTGTGCGACGGCCTTGTATGATGAAGCATGAGGTTTCTGCTCGACAGTGACGATATGCAACTCACTCACACATGCACGCACGCACGCAGACACACACAGAGTATACAGTATATACTATTATATCCCTATCTATTTTCCGCACCTGTGGAGCTTTTGTTTTTGGGCATCTTGGGTTTGCGTTTCCTGGTCTGAATGCTCTCTTTCTTCATGGCTAGAGGCCTGGCCACCTGGATGGAGGAGAGCAACACAAATTAGCGCCATGCGCCTCCCGGTCCTTGATAGTATACATACAACACAGGCCCACAGTGTCATGACAACCCAGGCAACCTCCCCTCCCACAACACTGGCTCTGATAACAATGACCACAATGCCCTTGGAGGGCTTTTTATGCTTGGCAAATAATGAGCTGCTCACTTACTGTAAGGCTCTCACAAGCTCCCCCCCCCCCCCCCCCCCCCCCCCCCCCCCTCATAGAGGCTACGTGAGAAGACACATTTCAGAAAAGCAATAATTGCGCTCCATGTCTTTTACATTTTTAGGCATTTATCTGATGCTCTTGTTCACTGTGGCATACAAGTGTTGTTGTGGAATATTAGCTTCAGTTCTTAGATAACTACAGAGCAATGTCTTGTGTGTAAATGTAAATCAACACTAAGGAATGTACTGTGTATTATGCAACACAGTGCAGTGCTGAAGCCATGTACTGAGGAAATAAAGGGGTTTGTGCCAAAATCAGATAATTATCAGTGTCGAGGAAATTGTATTTACTCAAGTTGTGGCACTGGGGATAAGCTTTCCAGATAATATGCTGGAGGCTACTGGTAAAATATGATTTACATATAGCTCCCTTATACACTGCAATGGGATGCTGACAAAATGAAACAATGAAACAACAAATGAAAATAGCCGATCTACAAGCTCACAATGTGTTGCATTGTGATCTTAGATCTGCCATTTTCAAATGGCCGAAATCTATATTGGGCTGAAGTAGTTAGTGTGTTTTGTAATAATAATAAAAATCTACAAAGTAACTAACTTAAAGTTGTCATATACTTAGTGAAGTAAAAGTACAATATTTGCCCCTGAGATGTAGCGGAGTAAAAGTAAAAGTACTGAAAATTGAGAACACTCAGAACAAGGTAAAGTAAAATGACCTCAAAATGGTGCTTAAAGGAGTAGTTCACCCCCAAAATGACTTTTTTTCTTTTGATTACTCAGGCCATGGAGAGTAGAGTTCAATAATATCTTTTGGTTTTTGTCACATTCCTAAGACAACATTTTGATTCGAGTAAATTTACCCCCATTGATTCCGGATGGTGACCCGTTTCGAAACGGGTCACCATCCGGAATCAATGGGGGTAAATTTATTGTTATCACATTTTTGTCTTAGGAATGTGACAAAAACCTCAAAAAATTATTGAACTCTACTCTCCATGGCCTGAGTAATCAATAGGAAAAAAGTCATTTTGGGGGTGAACTACTCCTTTAAGTACTTGGGTAAATGTAGCAGTGGTTCTCAAAGTGGATTTCCGGGGACTCTGTGGGTTCCTTTAGGGGGGTCTAAATTGACCCAGACAAGTATGTAACTCTGACAGTGTACAAATGGAACCAAATGAACCCGTTAGGGTTCATTTGGTTCCATTTGTACACTGTCAGAGTTAAAGGGGAGACCTTGTGAAAATGTGAAATGTGAAAGTTTGAGAAACAATGCTTTTACACCACTGTGAATGAAACCTACCCCATGCAGTTTCATGTAGAGGCCACAGGCGTTGCAGACGGGCTCCCCCTCAGCGTTGCGTCTCCACAGCGTGGTGGTGCTGGTGTGGCAGTTGGTGCAGCACAGGCCAGCCCTGCGAGAGGTGGTCTGCTGCAGGGGAGGAGGAGGACACCCGGCAATACACTGTTAATAAATGCTTGTGTCACATCATCACATGTGTAAACATACCTGGCTGGCAATAAAAAACATAATCTTTCTGATTCTGTCAACTTTTTGTTTGCCTAGCTGGGACCCACAATGTTTTGCTTTTCTCATACAAAACATAATAATATATTGTCGCAGTCGGGAAGAAACCTTGTATCTCCAAGTTTCAAATTTGTAATTTTTTTCACAAAGTGAAGCACTGCTTCATCGCACAAGGCCGTCACACAAAAGTAGTGAAAACAGCTGATCTACAAGCACACACTGTGCTTGTAGATCGGCTGTTTTCACTAGTTTAAATCATTTTAAAAATGCAAAACAAACGGTTTTGGACATACAAGGTTTCCACCCGACAACGACGATATATACGGTAGATATAAAGATAGATAGATAGATATATTTTTTTTGTTTTGTTTTTTGTTTTGCCAAGAAGCAAGCTATTTTGGTTCCTTATCTAAATGTGAAATACAGAAGGTTGTGTGCAGTTCGGGTGGAAAACGAATAAACATAATAAACATAACATACCGGTAAATGATTAAATATGCGTTTCCAAACATACATACAAGCAAATTAGCCAACTTCATGTCTTTCTTTTTCAAAATGTGCTGCAGTAACAACACCAAACCAAACTGGAAAAACAAACTACACTTGAACACTGATACAGTAGCCTCCATGACTCTGGTCACGTGCTTTCCTGCAGGGCCTTGTCTAAAAACGGCCTGTCCAAGGGCAAGGTCACAGCAGGACAAATAAAAACAGGGAAAAGAGAGAAGTGCCCTCATGATATGGACACGCGCACACACACACACACACACACACACACACACACACACACACACACACACACACACACACACACACACACACACACACACACACACACACACACACACACACACAGCTGCTCTGGAGAGCCCAATTCCTGGGAAATCGGACAGCCGTGAGGAGGCCTTGAGAGGCTGCCCTCCCTTTCTCTCTCTCTCTTGCTTAACCCATGCATAAGACATGACGATTTTCCAAAAATAGCAGATCTACAAGCTCATAGCGCGGCACTCGGCCGAGCTTGTATATCTGCGATCTTTTAGCTAAAGTATAAAATAATGGTTAAAGTAGTTCAATAAAGCGACACAGGTGGTCCAGGTTCTATACTCATATTTTTATTTAACCAGACTACTCCTCTTTTTTCCAAACTTCTGGCAGAAAACGATTGTTTTCTTCATAACAGGCTTTGTTTTCACTAGCCTAACTAATGATTTTGTAACATTGGTCCCCAAACCTAAATTTGTTAAAGTGACCATTTTGTTAAATTTTGCATTTGTAGTTATTTTACTGTAATTTAACAACATAATAACCAGCACAGATAGACCCCCCCCCCCCCCCGACCCAGGGTATGGTAGCTGCATACCCCTGCCATACCCAATTGACGCCCCTGAACCTAATATGGCCTACACTGTGTAGTTTAGGACTGATCAAGCTGCATGGTGATTATCCTGTAGCCTACAAATATATGATGATCCTGCATGTGACCAAAATATTTTTAGGGTCACTCACTATAGTAAATATCCCTTTATTTGTTTTGAATTACTATATTATTTCAAAATGTAAAAAAAAAAAACACACTTTTGTCATAAGTTTAAAACAAACTTTTTTCGAAAAATAATTCCATTAAAAAATCTATTAATTAAATGAGGGAGAAAACTTTTAAGAAGTAGTGAAAGTAACAGATCTACAAGCCCACAACACATCACATCTCGACCTGTTGTGAGCTGCATGGTTGATCTGCTATTTTCACTAGTTTGGGTCCTATAGCTAAACAATCAACATTTTAAAGCTTAGGCTACTAGCCAAGCTACTGTAACCAACAGCTATTATATAGGCTATCTCTTACCAGGCGTTTCTGTGGCTTGATGAGCGGACGGTTGATCCCGTTCATTTTGTGGTAAAGGCCGCAGGCGTTGCACAGGTAGTGCCCCGTACCGTCCCTTCGCCACAGCGGCGTGGAGATGGAGCCGCAGTTCACACACTCCCGTCCCTCGCCAGGAAACTCCTCCATCAGCTCTGCAATATGGGGGAAATGTAACATGATTAATCACATGTATTTTTCAAAATGTAGCCTACTAATTAATAATAATAAGATAGTACCTCCCCCACAGCCTAATATGCCATAAGGATAATGCGTAAATAATAATAATAATATAGGCTAGATATAGTCTATCTATATGATTACATATTGGCGTATTTTTTAAATGTAATTTTTCGTCAACTTGATGAGTGGATTGAGTGGTCTTGGGGTTAACCGTCACAGTGTGATGATAAATAACCCGTCGTCGTTGGCGCTTTTTTGGAGTTCGTTTCAAGGGAGGAATTTATGCAGCCTCCACCCCAACATCCTCTGATGAGGAGAGATCAAACCCCCGGATGAATCAATATAGGAGACAGGCTGGTCTGTAAGGGCTGGACGGCGGAGAGGAGAGGAGGAGAGGAGAGGGTCGCAGCCCGGGTGGAATGTCAATGGGTCTCTTATCAGCCTCAATGATCCAGGGGTCCCTGCATCCATCACAGCCCTGACACGCGACGGACTCCTAACATTAATTGCCCAAATTCCTAATCCTTCCATTAAAGGGTGCAGAGACAGCGTGTCGGCATTTATTTATTGATAGGCTTTATAGGCTGTTTTGGTGTATTTTTGACCTTTTACCTATAGGTACACATTTTAGATAAATAATGGATTCGCGATAAGCAACAAATAACAACGAATATAGTGATAGGCCTATGTCTCTTCTGCTTTTCAGCATATCAATAAATCTATAGCAATCATTTGTTTATAAGCCTAAATAAAATATGACCCGTATCAGACAGACAAACAGGGTGGCTAAAAGACAGAAAATCAATTCAATCATGATTAGCCTAATTTGTCACCACGAGGTGTGAAATATAGCTCATTACTTAAGCCAAATCAACAAACTCGAGCATGCAGCCGAACTGTCTATAGGGCCAGGCCTACTCTATACGAAACGCTTGATCAGTAGGCAATTATTTATGTCCTATTAAAACGATCGTTTTGTTTTAACACTTTCAGAAGTCAACTTGACGGAAACATTTCGAATCCACGGCGCCCACATTTCAAAGCATTTTGGGGACCTTTGGTCTGTGTGATGACTCTGATCGTGATCAAGGTGATAACTGCTGATCATTAAGGCAATGGGTCTTTCTTTTTGCAGTCAATGGGCTTGACAGTGTTTTTCTTTCTGGTGTGTATTGAACTCTCATCATCAAAACGTTGGACTGTTGCCGGCGATTAAATTAGCATTCTAATTGATTGGATCTAGCGAGCCTCTCTTCTAAAGAATGTGTATTGTCTTTGTCTAAATTCCATGTCAGATTGTTTTAAGTTTGTTTGATTGAATCACGTCTTCTTGAACCCTGGCACAAGTAGGCCTACAGACCATTGTTTGTTAGTCCTCACATTGACCAGCCACAATAAATAACTTTGGAGACAGCCCCGCAATAGCAATAAAATAGTAGTTCCCATATAACTTGTCCCTCCCGACCCTTGCTAAACGAATGCAGTATTAGCAAAATGTTTAAAAAGCATGGGCCTATATATGTCTAAAATAAATAATAAATAATGCATATTAAATGAACGAATAGCCTATACCCTTAACAAATATTATTCTATTATTTCCACATGGCTAAATTGGCTAAAATTAATTTGATTGCAAAAAATGTTTTCATAAATCAAATGCTATTTATGACCTTGACCATGCACAAGTTGCTACAAAATTCTGAAGTCAATTATATCAGTGGTTCCCAAACTTTTTGGCTCAAGACAAGACTCAAAAGAGAAATTTGACGTTTGCTTGGGACCAACTAGTGAAGAAAAACAGATCTACAAGTTCACAACGTCGCTTCACGCTGCGTTGTGAGCTTGTAGATCGACTATTTTCACTACTTCTTAAATGTGTTTTCAAATGTATGGAATGTCTTAGATTTTGTTTTTATTTATTAATTAAATAACTCGGTATTTTATTTGTGTATTTATATTTTTTCGTGAAAATATTTTTATTTATTATTTTTTTTTTTATATACATTTTGAAATAAAAGGAAACAAAAAATAAGGGAACCATATTATTGTAGGAAACAAAAAATAAGGGAACCATAAAAAAAACAGTGTTTAGGTCGAACCAGTGAATTATGCAATTCGTGTTGTGTTCTTAATTGGGGTAAAGAGACGAAGACATACCCAGACTGGAGCGCCGGCCCTGCAGGCTGATCATGCCGCTCTCGAAGTGCCCGGGCGTCCAGGAGCTGGCGTGCATCTCCGGGCTCATGTACGCGTACGGGCTGGAGTAGGAGCCTCCGACGGAGCGCACAGCGTGGTGGTACTGCTCGGCCCTGCCGCCGCCGCCACCGTTGCTGCCGCCGAGCACCAGCGGGTTCTGGTAGCTCGCCGCGTCCCGCCCGGTGTTGGTGCTGACGGGCGGGCTGTGCGAGTAGGAGAAGCCCGGCGGAGGGTGAGGGCTGCCGGGCGCGAACGAGCCGCCGTCCGCGGCGGCCTGCGGCCAGCCGTGGTGCCCGCCGAGCCCGTGGGACTGGTGGGGCGAGTCGCACGTCTGCAGGTAGGGCAGCGTGGACAGCATGGGCGGCACCCTGGTGGTGGGCACGTAGACCGGAGAGCTGGCCGAGCCGTGCATGTAGTTCCCCGTGTCGTGGGCGTACGGGGACTGGTTGGATGATAGATACATGGTGGTGGACTCGAGAACCTTAGGAACTGCTTTGTTTTGTTCGGAGAATGTCACTCCTGTCCACCTTTCGATGCACTGCCACCCGTTCCAGAGGGGGAATATTGGTTGGTCACGTAAAGAAATGGGGGTAAAAATAAGAAAAGAAAAAGAAAATCAAGATCCTGACCTGTGGAAAAGAACAGAAAAACACATTAGAAACATCATTATGAAAATGTGGAGCACCTACTAAATATAATCGTTCACTTCATTGGACTCAATGCACCTGACATGTTTTGTCACATAGTATTTTTTGTTTTGTTTTGTTGTCTATTAAAAACTTAAAATATATATATGTCTATATAATTAAATGTGTTACGAAATAGGCATATGCCTATAAATAGGCCTAATATGCAGCTTAATGCTATAGCCTATACAAATTGTTTCATGGCTAAGTAGGCCCACAACGAGAAAAAAAAAAGAAAAAAAGTTGAAGACTGATCAATATCAGAAGTTATGTTTCACCTGTATCACTCTGATTGACATTAAATGGATTAAAATGACACTAATGATTGGCGATATCTGTCCGTAGATAGAGCGACCCCATATCCACTTTGTGTTCTCCGCACGTCATTAAATCATAACCATAGCCCTACACACACAGGAACCAAATCAAACAAACACAATAGATAGCGAGCCCTCTCCATATCTGACATGCGTATATTTCTATCAATAGTAACGCAGATCACATAAAACGTTGATAATAGCCATGCATGCAGGGCAGGAATACGGTTTCATTCCAAGGGCTCTCGTTGTATTATCTCACCAGATAAGGACGGTCGGGTGATAAAAAAAAAGCTCCGCTCCAATACAAAACTCCACGGAACAGCAGCGGTGCAGGGCAAACTTGTTCACTCCAGGCTGGCTGGTAGAGAGTGCAGTGGGGCTTCCTCAAAAAACTTCAAAGATTTCCGAAAATAAATTTCTCTGCAAAAAGATGGACCTGTTAAAAAGAGAAATAAATAACGTTTTGCGTTTTTAGTCCGTGCCGTGATTCGGGTCTCTCTCTCTCTCTCTCCTCGGTATCTTGCAGATAGTTAGTGTCTTGCTGATAACTGCTGATATAACTGTGCTCCTATTCCCTCCCCACTGGAACATTTGTACGGCAGAAAACACGTGACGTAGTCAGAGCTGCATGCGAGGCTCCAAGGTAGGTCTGGCCTGGGTTGTTGAGGGGGGAGGAGGGTGGGGGGGATGGAGTGCCAACTAACTAATGGTAGTCTATACCTGTGTCTGTAACACAGACACCTTTTGCTGAATTGGCTGTTTGTTGGTTGCAGACAGTGGAAGTAGAAATACTCTGTTACTTACTAGCCTAAACGTCTCGAATTCAAAATGTAATTGAGTAAAAGTCTGAAAGTGTTGGCATCAAAATGTAGCTATATTAAAGTATAGGCTACTAAAATAAAAAGTACAAAATGTAGATCTACAAGCTCACATTGATGTGACGAAATAGACATGGTATAAAATAGGGCTAAAGTGGTTTATGTATGTTTTATAATATCTGCAAAATAACTAGTAGACCTATAACTAAAGTTTTTTTAAATTGGAATAAAGGTACAATATAGTGGAGTAAAAGTAAAAGTATTGGAAATACTCATAAAGCACAAATAGGCCCACCTCAAAATTGTACTTAAGTATAGTAGCCTACTTAAGTAAATGTACTTAGTGACTTTACACCACTGTCTACCTGTAACACATTTAGCTGAATTAGCTGTTTGTTGGCTGAACACGGCAAGATGAGTTCACATTCAAATTCCACTGGACGGCGTGAGCCATAGTTGGATTCATTTAGCCTAATACAATTAATACAAAGTTTAATGATTAGACCTATCTTTTTTGTGTCGTCTTTATTATACTGGGCTGGCTATACTTGTGTGCACACTACATTGTTGCAGTGCAATTTATTTAAAATAATAACGCCTCCGATGTATTTAGCCTCTTAGGCCTAATCTAGCTTGAGATAATTTACTCATAGCCTATAAAATCACAGACTGTAGTAAAATGTAAATGATATCTGCTAGAAAGGGAAAGTAATGTAGACCTAGTCTATGGTTTTATGGTCATATAATAGTATATCTGAATGTGTTCTCTATAAAAGCAACAGCCCGATAAGCAATACGACCAATAACTTAGCGCCGTGATATACAATAATTATAGGCTTCAACCAGCAACGATTATGTTATCATAATCACCAACCCACCGCCACTAAAAGCACTCCATGAAAATTAATAGGTTTAGATAGGATTAAAGGCGTGAATGATTTAAGTGTAAAACAGTAGCTATTCATTCGTGTGACAAACTGCTGCAACAGAACGGCCCACCTAACACAATAGGCCCCGTGGCTTTGATTGATCTAATCAAACCTCGTATTGAGCCGTGCGGATTATTCATAGTTATATGATGATTATCTGATATTATCTTGTAATTATCTAGTAATTCTGATCTGACAATTTATTTCCTATCAAAGCATAGACCAATTTGTTTACTGTGACTGGCGAATTGCAGGCCTAATAAAAGGAAAAATAGAATAGTAAATAAATATTATTGCATTATTATTTTTTTCTATTCATGAATCGGGCTATTATTGAATTAAGATGGACGATTATTTCCTGGCTATATTTTCTAATTCCTTTATTGAGCTGTTGCATCACTTCACCTATAGACAAAATATAATAGTGATTATAGAGAGTGGCCTTTAGGGCCTATATTTTGTTCTTAATAATAACAGAGGCTCCCACAGTAAAGTGAACGATTGAGACGTTTCTGTTTTTTTAACCTTTAGTATAGTGTTACCTATACATTCTTAGAAAATTAATGGTGGTGTTGGAAATGACCTAATTTAAGCGGTTCACAATAAACTCAACTCTTGCTTGAAGAGCTTATCTCAATGATTGAATCAGAGTCAGAGAGCCCCAGGTAACTGGACAGATAGGAAGCATATAGGCCTAGGCATATGCCTCTGATGCAGAACACAAAGGGGACAACACACACAAAAAAGAAAAGAACAAGAAAACGAAAGAATAAATACAACTAGACTAAAAGTAAGGGGAAAACAAGACGGGAGTTTTAGGAAGTGATTAACAAAAAGAAGACATTTACTGAACTATAGACTGTTCCTTAAGCAGGGCAAGAGCTCATGATGACACAGGGATTATTTGAGTTTTGAGCCTGGTCTGGGTATTTTCTCAGAATATATTGCATTTTAAACAATATAGCAAGGTTACAGATGAGGATAAGAATATATTATAGATTTGGACATAAAGTGGAAATTTTCCTTTGATAGGCCTACTTAAAGACAGTATAAAACAATAAACACAAAACACAAATTATCATACATCCTCATAACAACAGTTATGGTCGTCAGGGGTTGGGTGGGACTGAGGGTTATTTTGTAATGTTCTTATTTGAATTCACAAAATAATTTGTGTGCCTTTTTAATTTTTTTATTTGTTTAGTTAATGGGACCCTATAGTTCAAATGATGAGGAATAGCCTCTTTTGGTTATATGTCCTGAAGTTGCATTTGTCTGTCTCCAATTATCTTTTATGGAAACACACATGCCAAGCTGTTTTTCGATTCATTTATTTTTAGATAAATAAAAATAACTTTACCAGTATGGGTTGTAAGTGTGCCTTCCTCAGATATATGGACATACCGTAACACGGATGTAAAATATCTGCTTTTCATTTGCATTAGGCCAATATTTTAGCTGCTTAATTGATTATGTGTGTGTGTGTGTGTGTGTGTGTGTGTGTGTGTGTGTGTGTGTGTGTGTGTGTGTGTGTGTGTGTGTGTGTGCACGCACGCACGCACGCGTGTGTGTGTGTGTGTGTGTGTGTGTGTGTGTGTGTGTGTGTGTGTGTGTGTGTGTGTGTGTGTGTGTGTGTGTGTGTGTGTGTGTGTGTGTGTGTGTGTGCGCGGGTGACTTTCCCCCCATATCCCCTATAGATATACTGTAAGCTTTTGCTCTTCAGGAAGAGCCTCTGAGCCACTCTGCTCTACGCTGACAAACTGCACTAGTATTTTATGGAGCGTGTTTTAGCTGTATTGTCAGGCTTCCAGCTACACTACTGCACTGCAGCAACTGCATGGGCCAGGTGAACTGTGCTAACATTGTTATCTCTTCCATGTACAAAGAACACATCGACTTTCCCATTCACCTTGCTTATTAGAAGTAACTCTGGCACTGCGATGTCAGACAAGGTGAGAGAATGAGAGAGACGGAGAGACATGAACCCTAGCGTCCATAGTTTGTGCATTTCATAATAGGTGAGCATTTTTCAAAAGGCTAACATTTGGTGAAAATGGCACATCAGCAAGCTCTTGTAGATTGGCTATCTTCAATGTACAATGAAGTATATTATATTGGATTGACTGAATTTGCAACAGAGTGTAGCTGTGTAGAGTCTGGCTATAGGAAACCCATCACAGGGAGAGAAACTTACTGATACATTAAATAGCCCATTCTGCCAGCATAAACCTAGTCAACTTGCAAACCTAAGAACCAGTTTGCTTTTTCATGGGCTGTCATATGTACAGTATGTCTCAATATATATATTTTTGGGCCATTTCTGAATACCAAGAATGCAAAGAATGTACATGAGTCTTTGATAAAGAGACTGTTCAGTATTTATGTAAAAGTGGTTAAGATATAGGCTACTAACCCTCTGGAACCACTTAAGCCTTTTTCATTTCTAAAGCCCAAACCTTTAGTAATGAAAAACCCTCACATCTAGAGGTTTGGGTCCTTCCATCTAGAGGTGTGGGCCCTCACACGCCTACGTCTCACTGCTGTTCCGACTGATATTGTCGGAGGCCTTTTCATTGTACATGTTGTACCCGTCTGTCTGTGTTCCTTTTGTCCTCATAGGAGATCTCTTGCTGTATGTCCTGTGTCCCTCTTATGAAGATCTCTGTATCTGTCGGTCCTTGTCCATGGTTTACTTATGGTTTTGTCTGAGTCAGAGTAACATAGCCGTGGTTCGCCTGCCGACCGGTGAGCCTGCCTTAACATTAGCACATTTTTAATATAGGATTTTTCTTTCCTCCCCCCCCATTTTAACATTTTCTCTGTGTCTTCCTGTCTGTCTGGTTGGCTTTGTAATAACATATAACATTATTGTGTGCACAAAAATATTCCCAAAAATACTGTAATTCTCTTCATATTTTTCACATACTGTTTTGTGACGTTTTCATTGTGTGAATATAAATTCATATTCTCAGTGTCCCTCGTTCGCTCCGTCCCAAGGCAAGACTGCCATGAGAGTATGAGAGATCCACAGAGAAGCCATGCAATTGTACTCCATCTTGTAGCTGGGTTAGAACTTTTAAACAAACAAAAGCACAGTCCATGGCGCAGTGATGAGGCCACTAGCCTATCAACATGCTGATTTCTGCCGTTGACATTGCAGTGAGTGTCCTGAATTTGGCATTGTACCTACCGCTGTGTGAAAAATCGCATGTAAGAGGTCATATAAGTGCTTATCTATCTATTTTGGCTCTATAGAAGACTAACCATCTATAAGAGGGTCTGTCTGTCTGTCTGTATTTCCGGAGCTAATCTCACAAACCAGTGGACCCTACTAGCGCACACATTCTTTTAACATTTGTTTCAAAGTTCTTTGAAATATTTAACTTTAATTTGATAATAGAAGTAAATTGGTCTCGGATTGGGCTGAAATGTTGCAAAATGTACAGACATACATAGACAAGTGAAGTCTGAGATCCTCATAGGAGCCATGGTGTTTTTAAATCCTGTATAGATTTTGACCATAAACACACTCTAAGTCAGCTGATGTTTTAGCAAACCTGTCACGAGGGGCAACCTCTGCTCTAACACACTTTGAAAAACAATTTAGCACCACGGCTGAGAGAGACCACAACCCATGCCAATGTCACCTCTGCTCTGACCTATCCGACCATGTACCGGCAACTGTGAGAAGAACCCCATAGCCAGTGGTCATGTAGCACAGATGACATATCATATACAGAAGTATATAGTCATATTCTATCAAATACATGATTATAAGTGATCACATTATTATTAGCTTTTTAAATCCTTTTTCTTTAGTCATCCACACTCATCCACCGCAGTGAGTGCGGGGATAGATGTTTCCACAGGTCCCAAGCCATATTCATTGCCCTGTTTTGGAATGAGATATAGTATAGTAAAAAGTAAATAAAAAATTGCCTGATTTGTGAATCCTGAAGCAGCATGAGAAAAACCTTTCTTTGATCATCAATGACTCTACTATCATCAGCACAAGACACTTCTTCCCATTAAAAGTAAAAGCAGTACGGAAAGCAGTCCTGTTAATGAAAACGTATTGGTTCCTGCCAAGCTCCTGGTGCATGTGAGATCTTAACCTAAAAAATTAAGCAGTAGGCTATTGTTCCGCAGACCAGGCAGTGTTTGGCAGCTGGTGTCAGTTTGCTCAGCTCACCATAAGCACATCAAACAAAGATCAAAGAGTATTATAGATTATAGATTCATGGCTTGAAAACCTTTAGCAACAACAAAACAGTTGCAGCTTGCCATTATTCCGGTATTATATGAGTGAAAAAACTAAGAAACAGTATAGAGAAGAAAAAAAAAGAAAGAAGAAAATAAATAAAATATATTTACAGTGAAAAAGGGGAGGTAAGTATGGGCTTAGTCTATAACAAGTTTCGAGTAGCAGCCGCCTTTAAGTGACTTTTCAGACCGATTCTAAAGGATGTCAGGGATGTACTCTTCTTTAAGGCTTTAGGGCGTTCCACATGTTAGTGGTATAGCAGGAGAACAAATTTGAACCTTTTTTAGAGCCAAATCTGGGTTGAACGTGATCTGTGTAGCTACCTCTGGTGTTGTAATTGTGGACATCCATGACGTTTAGGAAGTATTTTGTCAGGTACATAGTACATAATTATGTAGTGTATCTTGTAGACCAGGCCCATTGAAAGATGCTGTACTCTGTTATAGCTACCATGAGCCACCCCACGCTTATATAGTGATAAGTGAAGTTAAGAATCCCAAAACAACTCCATTTACTGCAATTTTAGTAAGTAAGTGAAACAGCATAATATTCATGCTTTCTTAAAATGTACAATTGAACCATGGAATGCTGTTGTGCCAAGAAAAAGAATACAGTTGTCCCATAAAAAAGGTATTTTTTATGTATTGGTGGCAACGTTTTGCAGCTAATGAATAATATACATACATTAGTACATACATTAGTGCATGTATCAGAAAATGCCAATACCAACTTTATTCTGCAAAATGGGTACGCAAGGGAAAGAAAAGCTTGTGCTTAATTAAATACATTATTCATTTAGGGCCACCAAAAACCCATTAACATTATACACATTTTCTGCAGAAAATGAACTAGAGCTGAAAGCTGACCTTAGCTGAGTTTTGTGTTTGTGGAGTAGCCATTTTCTGCCCGGGAAAAAACATAGAACATTTGAAATTAGTCAAGCAACAGACATAATGGAACAGCAAAAGTCATTTCAGTTTGCCTGTCTCAATAACTGGCTTACAGGAAACCTCTTTTATCATTAACAAAAATAAAAAAAGAATCCATTTCCTACAGTACCTGTAATACATGGTTTGGCTGCACAGTTTACAATAATGTATTCATATACTGTGCATCATACTCTGAAAAGTCAGCATTTTACTAGTATAATGGCAGCTTGAAGGCATAACTGATGCACTTATCTGGAACAATAATAAGAACCAAAGGTTTAGACTTTTGCCTATATTTTCTACATGCAAGGACTTTGCATAAATGGATGGATGGATGGATGGATGGATGGATGGATGGATGGATGGATGGATGGATGGATGGATGGATGGATGGATGGATGGATGGATGGATGGATGGATGGATGGATGGATGGATGGATGGATGGATGGATGGATGGATGGATAGATAGATAGATAGATAGATAGATAGATAGATAGATAGATAGATAGATAGATAGATAGATAGATAGATAGATGGATGGATGGATGGATGGATGGATGGATGGATGGATGGATGGATACTGTAGATATATATATAGATATATACTGTAGATAGATCGATAGATTGATTGTATGAATACATAAATGTTATTACATTTGTTAGTAGTAGCAGCACCAGAGTTCTTGGTGACCTCAGTGAAAGGAGAGCAACAGTTTGAGCAACAACACAGAAAGCAGATGTGACAAATAAACCTCACCTGATGTGTTCCAGTGTTCCTGGAGTGTCCTACTACAAACCAGTAAGACTCCCTAATCGGGAGATAAGCGACCGTCAGGTCGCATGTAAAAATCAGCCTGATGGTGGCGCTAAATGGGACAGATCCATGTTGATGACATGACTGTAGACATACAGTGTACCGATTTGCGTGATTTTAGGGCAAAATTTGTGATGTGTCCCTGGGGTGATGGACACTAATACAAATAAGGCGGAAAAGGTCTTCATTGGAAACATTCTCATCAGTGACATCTTTCAAGGATGTCTTGTGACCCGAGACGGTATAGTAGTTCCATGACAGTGACAATCTAATGCGAAACCATTACGACCCACTTTCTGCACGTTCCAGCCCTCAAACCCTACGTGTGCTGTCTGCCATAACCCCAATCTTTCACTCCCTGGAGACAAGCCAACGAGGTGGGTTCAGCGCATGGTGTAATTCTCGTCTCTCACTGCGCGAGTCAGATAGGGGCCTTATGAATGAGGTGACTGGTGAAGGGCCCGCTCCACCGCCGCCTCATTCGTGCAGTCCATCATGGCGCTCTGCGCGGCTCTGTGTCGGGATGGGGTGGGGTGGGGGGGGGGGGGGGGGGGGGGGGGCGGAGGGTTCTGTGGAGGGCTCGTGGCACAATTACAGCTCCCCCCGGTCAGTCTATGGTTAAGTCAATAAAAACTGAGATCCCACAAATACCGGCATATTCCCTGGCGTAAATTGAGTATCTGGGCTCCTTGTGTCAGATTTTTTGTGTTTCCCCCGGCCGTCTGATAGGCCCCATGCATCCGCGGACAGGGCCTTGTGACTCTAACCAGTGGTTCCCCAGGGGTTCTTGGGGAACCACTAGCATTAGAATCATTTTGACCCCTTTATCCATTATTTGCTATTTAAAAATAGCACATCTACTAGCTCACAGCTGAGCTCGCTTTGTGGCGTGCTGTGAGCTTGAACATCTGCTATTTTTGCCATTAAAACATAAATATATATTTTTTGGGAAATCTGGATATATTTCTTTTACGTAAATCTTCTCTGCTGGGGGTCCCTGGCAGAACCTTTACAGATACCCTGAATACATACCATTTGGGGAGTTCCTTGACATGCAAAGGTTTGAGAACCACTGCTCTAAACACAAGAAATGCCTTTTAACTTTGATCACCCTCTAACATGACGCCACTGTCCTTTACGGTCACATTTTTTAGCCTCGCATGGAATTTTGTCCTCTATCTTCATTTTACATATACACGCCTGCCAGATAAGTTAGGAATTTGCAGGGATGGTATTTAGTGTCCAAGAAAGGACAGCTTGAAGATGGTCCTGGACTGGCGTGTGTGTGTGTGTGTGTGTGTGTGTGTGTGTGTGTGTGTGTGTGTGTGTGTGTGTGTGTGTGTGTGTGTGTGCGTGTGTGTGTGTGCGTGTGTGTGTGCGTGTGTGCGTGTGTGTGTGTGTCTGTGTGCCCGCGCGTGCACGTATGTGTGTGTCTTTTTTTATCTGTGTTTATGCCTGCATGTGTGTGAACACAAAAAAATCCGATGGCCCTGTGTAGGAGATAGGAGAACATTCTGCGAAAAACACATCTTGCGCATGCGTCAATGGCTGATCTACGAGCAGCCAATTTTGCTATTTGACTTACAACAAAGTACATCGGTTTTAAGTGGTTAATGTCTTGTCAGCTGTGCAAATTGTGTTATGATCAGCGCTGATACGGTTTCAAGCAGACTTCATTCATCACTCACACATAAAACCTTATCGAGTTCTCTGGTTTCTGCATTCCCCTAAACCACCATAACGAGCAGTTAGTGAAGACATGCCCCAGTAAGACGTCTATGTACCAGGGACGTGCTGGGCCCCTGATTCAGCCCGGGAAAAAGAGTTGGAGAGGCCCTCATTGCGCACTATAGAGAGATATCTCTCAGCGCTGCTGCTACTCAAAGATTTGCCATTTCAGATCATGACAAGTGGCAAGCCGTGGGCCAATTACATTTCGTCGTTGTCGGGTGGAAACCTTGTAGGTCCAAAACCGTTTGTTTTGTATTTATCATTTTAAAAACGATTTAAACTAGTGAAAACAGCCGATCTACAAGCACACAACGCCTCGCACCGCGAGGCGTTGTGTGCTTGTAGATCTGCTGTTTTCACTACCTGTGTGAGATGGCCTTGTATGATGAAGCAGGGCTTTGCTTTGCGAAAAAATCTACAAATTTGAAACTTGGAGATACGAGGTTTCTGCCCGACAGTGACGATTTACTTTGTTGGCCACCCAGCCCCCAAAATGGAACGAAGGCAGACATTTTATTTTTAAAACCGGCCGGGAATGAACCGGCCGTTCAGGAGTTGTCCCGCTTTTCCCAATGGCCAGCACGTTCCTGCTATGTACATAGAAGAGGGTTTACACATGCAGTCAAACCAACAGGGAGACATGAGTGAAAGCCAAGATAACCGCCGTGCCTGCCATCATTTCCCCTCTTCACTTTGCAGCAGTCATTATAGAGTTCCCGTGTAGCTTAAATTCTCATCTCTTAACCACTTAACCACAAAAGATGATTTGATAATAGCCAACCTGCGAGCTCAAAACGCTCATAATGTGACGAGTTGTGAGCTTGAAGATCGGCTCTCTTTGAAAGACATTCTCAAATGTTCAACAATATCTGCATATTTAGTTACAAACATCAATAGATTCACATTTCTATTTATTTTAATAGTACTAATTGGACTAATTATATTTTATTTCCTTACAATCTACAGGATACACGACACCACTAAGGTACCCATGTACCTGACAAAATATTTCCAAAACATCAAGGATGTTCACAATTACAACGTCAGAGGCAGCTCCACAAATCATGTCCAAACCCAGATTTGGCTCAAACAAAGCCTATATCCTTACCTCCCCATGACCTTTCTACTGTAAATACAATTTATTTTATTTTTCGACTGTCTTATGTTGATTTGTTCTGCATAATGTTGTGTTTTATTTGTCTGTCATTTAATGTTGTATGGGTATGAGTTAAGGGACCCCAATTGAAACAAGCTCAAAAGCTTTCTTGTGGTGTTTATCCTTTTAGTTGACCAGTGAACTGTACTGTCCTGTACCTTTTGCAAACTGCTAATAAAGTCTTCAATCAATCAATTACATATTGCATCCAATCATCTTGCGTGTTTCTACTTTCTTTCTTTTTCTTTTGTTTTTGTGCATAATGACATTCCCAAAATATGGGATGCCATGGTTTAAAGTGGACAGAGTGAAGGCAGAAGATGACGATGATGATAATACACATCCTTATCATTCTGTGCTCCTTGTGCTAGATTTTCAATACTTCCACTACATCTCAGAGAAAAGTATTGTACTTTTACACCACTACAATAATATGAAAACCATAGTTACTATAGTCACTTTGTAGATTTTGATTATTATTACAAAACACTCTAACCACTTCAACCCTATATATATTTTTTGGCCACTTGCAAATAGCAGATATACAAGCTCACAATGCACTGCGGTTGTAGATCGGCTATTTTTGTATACCGTATTTTCCGGACTATAAGGCGCACTTAAAAGCCTTTAATTTTCTCAAAAAACTACAGTGCGCCTTATAGTCCAGTGCGCCTTATATATGGATCATTCATTGACATTGACATTCCCTTTAGCACAGCTCCATCTGTTGGATGCATAACACAACGGTAGCATCTATTATGTGCGCCTTATAGTCAGGTGCGCCTTATATATGAAAACAGTTTGAAAATAGACCATTCATTGACAGTGCGCCTTATAGTCAGGTGCGCCTTATAGTCCAGAAAATACTGTACATTTCAAATTCTGAAATAAAGACATTCTGCACAATGAGTACTTTTACATGCTGATGCTGATACTTTTGCACTTTTACTCAAGCCCATTTTGAATACAGGACTTCTACTTGTAACAGAGTATATTGCAGTATTGATACTTTTACTTAAGTGAAATATGTGAGAACTCCTTCCATCACTTGTGTGTGTGTGTGTGTGTGTGTGTGTGTGTGTGTGTGTGTGTGTGTGTGTGTGTGTGTGTGTGTGTGTGTGTGTGTGTGTGTGTGTGCGTGCGTGTGTGTGCGTGCACGCGTGCATGCGTGCGTGGGGTGCTTGTGGAGCCAGTCTTTGCAGACAAGCTGTGAGGTCTGGCCACAGGGGAGCTGAGTCAGAACCACTCCATGTGGGAAAGAACCAGAGAGTTACACTGTCTGTGTATGAAATGCAGGGGTGTGGCACCACATTCTGGGCCCTGGGTACAAGGATTCACTGTGGGCCCCCCATGAATGTTCTTCATAGGGGGAGGGGGTTTAACCCATTTAGACTGGGAACGCATTATTTTGTGCTTTAACTATTGAAAAATAGCAGATTACCCAGGGGGCAAAGGAAGGTGTGCTGCATTTGCCCCGACATAAAAGGTTGTCCACCAGAAATATTATCTATGACCCAGTAGGATCACAACCTATATGGACAACCCGGTCAATTTGTACGGCAAAGTTCCAATATGGCCGCCTCAATATTAGCCCCTATTAGTTTTAATGGGGGGTGAATAGGGAAAAATTTTAAACTGAGGGATATTTCCACGAAACTTCACAGGTTGATCAATGGTATACATATGAACATTTTTTGTATTGCAAGTTTCCATGAAATCCAATATGGCCGCCACAATATGGCCGCCATAATGTAAGGACCCAGAAAATAGGTTTTGCCTCTAACTTCTGAACCAGATGAGCTAGAAACGCAAACTTGGTGTCTATTTCATGGTGTCTGACCATGGGAGACTCAATGGAATAGCTAATTTTATTATTGGGTGTGTCTGGACCTTTATTGTGCATATTTGCAAGATGGTGGACTCCCAAAATAGAGCTTTAACATAATTTCTACCATGATTGTTGACTGCTTTTGCAAATACAAGCAATATGAATCCATTTGCTAAGATTTATGGCACAGAAGGGACTTATACCTGTATTATTCTTGAGTTTGCATGTTGTCAAAATGGCTGTAAACGAGATATTATATTTCCTGTCCGATTCTACTGTATGTAGTTGTAGCAATGACTTCAGATAAAATCAGAGACCAAAACAATGTAACTTAGAAATTATATTTTTATTAAAAAAATTAATAAAAAAAGAGAGAGATTATCTCAATGAAATGAATGCAACTGCCTTTTTGGGTCTTTCACACATAGACATGCACATGCTTTCCAACAACTTCAGCTTCAGGGAAATTATAATGAACACATGATTAAAACAGGCTGCATTATAATGCAAATAATTGCTAGTCACTATCACTGTCATGTGTACCTATCCTGCTGCATCTTGTCTCCAGTCCTTGGCAACGACACCCCAAGTAGCATGCAATTCCCTTCTTCGCACATGAACAGTTTTTCTGGCAGCCTTTGATACAGCTACATGATATTGCCTTGTCCATTGATATAGGCCAGGCTGGCTCTGTAGATGGACAGGGGACTGCCTTCCCATGGCGGCAGCATGATATAGGCATCTATATCATGCTGCCACCCACCTCCTAGACCTTCCAGAGCTGTGGGTGAGAACAGAGCAGGATGCATATCTTCCTATCCATCACATGGTCTCAGCCCTTGGACTCGCACAGTGTCGTGCCCTGCCCTTTATTCACAGCCTGAGTGGCAGAGATACCACCAGCTATCCCTTTTTCACTGGAAAGAAGGCATGGTTCAAGACCAGCATGGGTCTAGATCTCCCTGCACTTCAGGAGTTTGGTGAAAATTCCTCTTATTCCCTCTCAGAGGATGTCAAGAATCAGGCTAGAGACCTCACAATAGCTGTATATGCATCAAAAGCTGACCATTCGGAGGACTTTGACCTGGCAAAGCTGAGAGTGTACAAGTTCCTAAATAACCGATCAACCCTGTTGAAGCTGCTGCCACCTACAGAAAATGCCTTTGGCCTGCACCTGAAAAGAGCTGCTCTTGCAGCCATAATAGATAAAACTGCACACATCGCGAAGCCAGACATCCCTTGCTTCACTGAATATGGATGGTCTCTCAGTGATGGGAAGGCAGTCCCCTGTCCATCTACAGAGCCAGCCTGGCCTATATCAATGGACAAGGCAATATCATGTAGCTGTATCAAAGGCTGCCAGAAAAACTGTTCATGTGCCATCCATCCATCCATCTTCAACCGCTTATCCGGAATCGGGGGGTAACGGTTCCAACTGAGACTTCCAGATTTCCTTATCCTGCGTAACTTCCTCCACTCCCTCTGGGAGTATACCGAGGCGTTCCCAGGCCAGTCTGGAGATATAATCCTTCCATCTGGTCTTAGGTCTGCCACGGGGTCTCCTCCCAGTGGGACGTGCATCGAGGACCTTCCTAGGAAGGCGCTCGGGGGGCATCCGTACTAGATGCCCGAACCACCTAAGCTGACTCCTTTCCAAGTGAAGGAGCAGCGGTTCTACTCCAAGTCTCTCTCGGGTGATTGAACTTCATGTGCGAAGAAGGGAATTGCATGCTACTTGGGGTGTCGTTGCCAAGGACTGGAGACAAGATGCAGCAGGATAGGTACACATGACAGTGATAGTGACTAGCAATTATTTGCATTATAATGCAGCCTGTTTTAATCATGTGTTCATTATAATTTCCCTGAAGCTGAAGTTGTTGGAAAGCATGTGCATGTCTATGTGTGAAAGACCCAAAAAGGCAGTTGCATTCATTTCATTGAGATAATCTCTCTCTTTTTTTATTAATTTTTTAAATAAAAATAATAATTTCTAAGATACATTGTTTTGGTCTCTGATTTTATCTGAAGTCATTGCTACAACTACATACAGTAGAATCGGACAGGAAATATAATATCTCGTTTTCAGCCATTTTGACAACATGCAAACTCAAGAATAATACAGGTATAAGTCCCTTCTGTGCCACAAATCTTAGCAAATGGATTCATATTGCTTGTATTTGCAAAAGCAGTCAACAATCATGGTAGAAATTATGTTAAAGCTCTATTTTGGGAATCCACCATCTTGCAAATATGCACAATAAAGGTCCAGACACACCCAATAATAAAATTAGCTATTCCATTGAGTCTCCCATGGTCAGACACCATGAAATAGACACCAAGTTTGCGTTTCTAGCTCATCTGGTTCAGAAGTTAGAGGCAAAACCTATTTTCTGGGTCCTTACATTATGGCGGCCATATCGTGGCGGCCATATTGGATTTCATGGAAACTTGCAATACAAAAAATGTTCATATGTATACCATTGATCAATCTGTGAAGTTTCGTGGAAATATCCCTCAGTTTAAAATTTGTCCCTATTCACCCCCCATTAAAACTAATAGGGGCTAATATTGAGGCGGCCATATTGGAACTTTGCCGTACAAATTGACCGGGTTGTCCATATAGGTTGTGATCCTACTGGGTCATAGATAATATTTCTGGTGGACAACCTTTTATGTCGGGGCAAATGCAGGTTTCCTAAAAAAAGGCTGGTTTTCCCCCTGGGTAGATATACAGACTCACAGCGCGGCACTGAGTGCCGTGCTGTGAGCTTGTAGATCTGCTATTTAACTCAGTCCCACTTTCCCCCCCCTTGTGACGCGGCCCCAGATGAAATGTGCTGTAAAATAATAAAGTCCAATCTGACATCATCACTAGGCCGGTCCGTAATAGATAGTTACAAACCACACACACACCTGTCACTTCACATCACACATATTACCACAACTGTGTGCGACTTGATCTGTTGTGCATTGTGTTTGCTTTCCAAGGGGAAAGCAATGACACTGCATATAAATGGTTGTCTTTCTAGGATTTAATCCACTACCAGTAGACTTTTATGCTTAAAATGATCTGAAAATGTTTGCATATTATGACAGAATATAGGGACGCCTGTGTTAACCCATCAAAACCGGGAAAGCCATCTGTGTCATTTCAGATTTTTTGCTTTGGCCGCACAATGCTTGCAGCACGGCACGGCGAAATACACACATTTTTTCAACATTTTAGGGGGGGAAAATCACACCTAGTGTGAAGTGAGCTGTGCGAGTTAATTTCATTAAGTGTCACACGATGCTCGGCCAACAAACTTTGAGCGCTTTGTGCCAATATGTGATGTAGGCCAGATGTAGGCCACGGTTCAGAGCCTGGACAAAGCCAGATGTTGAAGCTTATAGCTCCTTCCAGGAGCACCGCTCAAAACTCTTGAAAGTGTGAGAACCACTGGCATTTGTAGAATCGTCCTCAGCTCTTAAAGCAGGGGGTCTTCAACAGGGGGGTCCGGGACCCCTAGGGAGTCCTTAGAGTTACTACAGGGGGTTCTCCAAATCTTTGTTTGATAGAAACGTATTTTTCTCCTTTTTTTTATTAACCACTTGAACCCTAGCGTCCATATTCAGAGAACTTTAACCAACAATAGCAGATCTACAAGCTCACAACGCCTTGCAGATCGGCTATTTTTGGCAAAGAGCTTTGGTGTAGAGGGGGGAAATGAGCGGATTAAGTACAGAGTGAAAAGTCAAGTTTCTTAAGTATTAACGGTTCAAGTGGTTAAATATCAGAAAACACACATGAATGCAAAATACATAGATGATTGGGCTGTCAAACGATTAAACTATATGGAATCTATGAAAAGGTTTTGGGGGTCCCTGCTTCATCTCTCTCTCAACTAAGTTGTCCGTGGCCTGAAAACATTGAAGACCCCAGTCTTAAAGGTTAAATGTTGTTAAATAAACCTCGTCCAGCCAGCACATTCGAGCAACAGATGCATGGGAAAAGGAAGGCTTCGGACAATGTGCACACCACCACACCCCCTGGTCTTTGCTGGCTGGGGAATGTGAAGTAGGAGTCAGCCTAATCTCCAGCGCCCATGAGAGACTGGCTCCTGTCTGCCTGGCCGCCACTTCCCTATCTGTGTGTTTCATTTCATGCTGTCAGGCCCTATCTCTGCCCTGGGCCTGGAGCTGCTGGCTGGCTGCGTGGCCGCGGCTGAAGCACCGCTGCTGTGGGTCCATGGAGCACTGCAGGGACCAGCATGCACAGGAAGGGTCTACACCACGCACCATGCACGGACGCACGCACAAACTTTAAGTAAAGTAGTAGCAATACTATACTATAGCTCAGGGGTAGAGAAACCGTTATTAGAGCATGAAGGGTTCCCGAAGGGTTCCCAGTTTGAATCTACAAGCAAGCAAGCTTGTGGCTAATAGATGTTTTGTAATAATAATCAAAATAACATAGTTAGTTACTAACGATATCAACTGATAGAGGGTATGCGTGTGACATCATCATCATACCCGGAAGTTACGCAGGAACGCCTACTGAGTGGTAAAAAACGACTTTCTGGCCTTGATAGTCCATACACCCAAACAGAAAAGTCCTATCTGATTGCATTAAACAACGTTAAACTCACTTTGCCACTCACTTTGCCACTCAATTTGCCACTCGATCTGCCATTCACTTTATGCATGCGCATACCCTCTATCGTAGTGGAGTAAAAAGTACAATATTTGCCTCTGCGATGTAATGGAACAATGAAATAAATAATCAAATTAAGTAAAAGTACCTAAAAAGTACAGTACTTTCCACCACTATGTGCGCATGCATGCACGCACGCACGCACGCACGCACGCAATGTGAATGGATTCCTGGTAAGGTGTCATAAAGGTGACCAGTGGTGAAGGTGATGATGACTGTACAACCTTGTCTTTCTGCTTCATGGGGATCTGGACTTGGCCTGCATGGGGTTAAAGTTCACTCCGCTCTGTGTTAGGATAAGATAATCCACGAGCCATCCATGCTATACGTCTTGGGCTTGGGGGATGGTGAGCTCACTGAATCTGTGTTTGTATCTGTGTGTGTATGTGTGTGTGTTAGGGATGGGACGATACGTGATATTATCGTTTATCGCGATAAAAAACACTCACGATAATCGTATCGCGGAGATTTCATTTATCGTGATATCGTGCTCCGTCATGCACTGGGATCAATTCACCTTTTATTTGCTGAGCTGCATATCCAGTACCAATTAAACCCTCTATAATTGGTAAAAGGTACTTATAATATACGTACTTGATACAGTCTTTTTCTCACTCTTTATCAAGTGTAGCAGATCTACAAGCTCACAATGCGGTGCGTTGCGACGCGTTGTGAGCTTGTATATCGGCAATTTTTTGGCAAATGTTCCACCCCAGGATAATGGATTTTGACTATCGCGGTAATATCGTAAATCGCGATTTCTTTCGTCACAATCATTGTGATAAGACATTTTCATATCGTCCAATCCCTAGTGTGTGTGTGTGTGTGTGCATGCATGTGTGTACACATGTAGGTATGTACGTGCGTGGTGTAAATGATTGGGTGTCGTGGTGGACACCTGGACTTACACATCTTACACTATACAGTCCACAGAATAAAATAGACACTTGCTCTCCATTTTATGACATTTTACGGTTTACATAGTCACCAATCAATGATGGACTTTCACCTTTTGACAACCCCAAAAGAGTGTTGTTTGATGAAAATATTCTATGTAGTCCAACCAGCGATCCAGATACAGTAGAAAGCATTTAAAGCACTTTTTTACTCTTCTAAGTATTTAACTCATCATTTTACACTACAAAATAATACAGAAATACAGATCCCGACATTTTGTATTTTTATTACTGTTTTTTATGCACAAAATAGTAAGAACTGATAACTGTAAAACAGTAAATATGTCAGGCGCCTGCTGGCCTAGCGGTCCAGGCGCATACCGTACCACATCCCTGATGGCTATCAGCGTGTTGCAGGTTTGAATCCAATCCCGACAACGTTTGCTGCATGTCACTCTTCATCTTTTTCTCCCTGTTACTATGAATAAAGGCAGAAAAGCCCCCAAACAATATATTTAAAATATATAGGCTATATAGTCTACATATGCAAATATGTCTTCCCTGTGTATGTTTGGATTCTTCCTGAAGCTGAAAGCCTTTGAGTCAAAAGGCCCAATCGAAACACACCGTTTAGTGACACACTAAAATCAACCCCTCCCCTTATTATCATACAACAGCTGTGGGCGTGACTAACTTCAGGTGGGTGGTGCTAAGGTGAAAACCAGGTATACTTAATGAAGTGGGTGTGGCCACATCAAAACATAATTTTAATACTGTTTCCGTACTTTTTATGTGGCACCCTGTCTTTAAATTCTTAGCTAAATGTGTTCCCTGACTGGCTGCCCCCAGGATTCCAAACGGCTCAATCCATCGCTGAGTTTCGTTGTGTCTCTTTACAGTGGCATGTCACTGTTTGTATATTCTGGCATTTATTTTTGTGTAGTTTGTTGCACTGCTATTTGTCTAGTGATTGAGTGTGAGTGGACCACAATGGAAACAAGCATTTTGCTTGTTTTTGTTATTGTTTTTTTGTGTGTTTTTTTTATCCATGTTGAGGTTTGTTTAATGTGTTGTACTGTTGTACTTAAAAAAGTATTCAATTTAATTCAATTCAATTGGTTTGCATTTGTGTATTTATAGTGGTGGTGCTGGGGTCACTCAGGAATAGTTACATGTAAAGTGCCTTTTCATTTTGTAGTACTGGCAAATACAATATATTGATTCCCCTCAAAGTGCACGTTTACTTTTTTTTTAGGCATTCCAGAGCTAGACTTAATTAGGAATGACTCTATAAAGCTGTGAGAACAGTATAAAACTGTCCCCTGGTCATCAATAGTAGTAGACGCACTTGCAAGAACCCTATGTAACCCAGCTGATGTGCCAGCTATAGACCTTCCTTTGTGCTTCCTGTACATAATTGCTTTCAGCTTTCCCAAAGTCTGTAAGAAAATAAGAACTCTTTTAATCTATGCAAAACCATGGTCAAAATCGTACAAATATGATTATGTGATATCTCTGCAGAAAGAAGATTCATGGCGAAAACAAAATGCTCAGTATTAACGTAGCCAATGTCAAAGTTGCATAGTTTACTGCATAATGGTCATGACACTGTTGGTACATAGTGCAGTGCATGATGTCTTTTTCAGTCATCAGAATATGCAAAACATAATTACGTCAAGGCCTTTTTCTAGTTGGACCCAAACGCAAGGAAGACAAAATCTTGATGTGGTAGACAGAGTTTATTAAACCAGAACTTGCAGGTGAGCAAAACCAGCAACAAGAACTGACAGGTTACAAAGACAAACAATCCTTCAAGCTAAATATATGGAAACAGGTATTAGGTATAAATACACTGGGAACTAACAATGAACCCAAGGACAATCAACACAGGGATTGGCTGCAAACGGGACACAGATGTATAATAATAAAAGCTAGACAACAAGGCTGTTATATCAAAATAAAGTACTGTACAAGAAACACTTCAAGTACAGAAATACAAATCCTGACAACATCGTTTGAAATGTTGTAGGCCTACAATACATCTTGTCTGAATCTACAATCTTTGACATAGTGGATACTGGATATAGATAGCTGGACAACTGGAAAACAGCCGCAGATAAATCTTTTTATGGCCAGTACTGCAGCGGCAAAGGTAGACATCTATACTATAATTTTGCGAATGTCTGTCTGAGTGAGTGAGTGAGTGAGTGAGTGTCTGTCTGTCTGTATGAAACAGCGTTTCTCCTCGGTGGCTGGAGCAATTGATCTGAAATCGCATCACCATCAGCATATGAACACACCTGACATAACTGTGAAGCCCGTTTGTCACTTTCACAAATCGTATGCTGTATAATAGCATTTTTATGGTGTATCTATATCTATTTAGCCTACAGTACCTTTTGTGACCACACATGTTAAGGGAGGGGCGCTGTTGTTCAGGCCATGCACAATCACACACAAACCCACACACACACACACACACACACACACACACACACACGGGGGGGGGGGGGGGGGGGGGGGAGTGTGTGTGTGTGTGTGCAGGCGGGCAGGCGGGCGGGCGGGCGGGGGGGGGGGTTCTGGCTCTGTTACAGATGTTGTCCAAAAATCATGCAGATCGGTACACAGTATCTCTGTAGCCGTTAAATGGAACGGGTATTTCTTACATTGATGCTCCTACATATTAGCATGCAAGCACCAGTTAAAGTTACTTTCCATCCCTCATATACTGTGTGCACAGTGCACATCCCATAACCCACACACTGCACATCATTTCGGAGCTCATATCTTTGAACGGGTAAGGGCTAGTTGTATTGATTAAGTAAACCTGAGAGATCATTGATAACCACTTACAGTAAACCAAAACGGTTTCAAAACATTCAAATAGCCAATCTATACGCATCACGTCCCAATGTTAGCTTGTAGATAGAACCACCGTGTAGATCCGTCAGGTTTTGCTGTGCGCTCCCTGGGGGATGCCCTGGTTTAGGGAGGGACCACAAACTCTATACCTGTATACATGCATGCTGTGTGCTCACCAGAGGCGTCAATTGGGTATGGCAGGGGTATGCAGCTGCCACACCCTGGGTCCAGGGGGAAAATAAAAGTTACTTTTAAATATAAATGCATGAATTTCTCTTTGTCTATCTCTGCTGGTTATTATGTTGTTAAATTACAGTAAAATAACTACAAATGCAAAATTTAAAGTTGTACCATGTAACTTTTTTTATAAAACAAATCTTAAAATTGTCCTAACTGTTAAATCGCTAAAGTTTTAGAACACCCACTCTGTGAATTTCAGCCTGTAAAGCCTTCTCTATATATGTAAACTGCGATCCTTGCCGTGGACCGGATCTCGCGCCAAAATTGCGTCATCACACTACCGGCCAATCACAGCGAGGGTTATACAACTGCCGGCCAATCACAGCGCATCTTGAAGTGGGGTCGCTATGGCAGCCATATTTGTTGTCGCCCGTTTGTACCATCCCTTCTCTAGGTAATTTCGCCTACCAGGCAGGGTGAAGGAGTCCGTATCTCTGGAATTACTGAACGCACAGGAACAAGGGACCCCTCAAAAGATAGATCTCAGCGAGGTGGAGGCAAACGCGGGGGTCTGAAGGTACGAAAAACGGCCGAAAGACGCGGACGCGACCGCGGTTTGCTATAGGGCTAATGACCACTAGTTGGGCATCTTACACAGTATAGCTTTAACAAAATGGTTTAACAAGGTAATTGTATTCTCCACACTTGTCTTCTCCCCATCTTGACAGAATGGTATCCCAGCTAACAATTTTCCCGATATTTCTGACGTGAGAACGGCGTCACGCCGCCTCGCGATCGCCATTAGCGTGTCGTTCGCCAGGCGTGTTACGCTGCGCTGACGTCACGTCCTTGATCAGCGCACGCCAAGCCTTACGCCAAGCCTCCAAACGACGTCACTCTGGCGGAGCCCGGCGTGCGGCGATAGCGAGCGAATAGCGTGACACCGTCGTATAGCAACATCATTATGCCCCCCCCCCCCCCCCATATTATGTACCCTCCTCCCCTCCCTTCACCCATACAGTATTTATACAATCAGTTGAGGCACAGACATTAACTTCGTTTTCTTCTTTTTTATTTAAATGTACACAAGCAACAAGCAATCACAATTATGTACAAGGCAGGATGATATCAGTTGTACTGATGTAAATCTCTTTTGTTCTTTTGTTTACAAGTGCTTTACTGCATAGTACTGTGTACTGTCTGTCATTCAATTTAATGAGTTAGAGCAGTGGTCCTCAACCTTTTCTGGCCATGACCCCCAAAATAATCATATTTTAACTGGGGACCCCCTACCCTGACGAGCACTAAGAGTTGAGACATTACATTTTGTAGAACATAGTTCTATTGTGAAAATAGCAGATCTACATGCTCACAATCTGCATGCTCACAAGCATGTAGATCGGCTATTTTCACAATTTCTGCCTCTAATTTTGACAATTTGGCCCATGTTTAATTTGTCATTTTAAATTAAAAAGTCCTTCAATTGTCACTTTAGAAATGTGCAGATACCCTCTGCAGTGTTGAGTGAGAAAACAATGTTGCACATTAAGGGAACCAGAGAGAACCACTGAGTTAGAGAATGATATCAATGAAAATAAGCCCTTGCAAAACCTCCAATAAAAACTTCAAGCAATCACATTACACAAAGGTTGCCATCTTTATATCATTGACAACTGGTAAACCTGCCTGAAAAGAATTTAAACAAAGTATGGGTGGGTTAACAGTACATTTTGATATCCTAAAGGCTCTGCTATATATTATTTTGGGAAAGGTTAATCATTTATCCTGTATGCTAAAAACAGAAAGGTGTAAACATAGCCAATATCCAAGCTCAATACACATGTAACTTTTCTATAATAGTTTAAACTGTACTGTGGCACTGAAGAGGTACAACATATAATAACATTACCACATGTATATCGGAGGACATTGTAAACATTAAAAGTATTTAGTCTTTCTATAGACAGATTGTGTGCATGCTGTCAACCCTAAAAATGAATTACAGTACCATCAGAGCTGGCATTGGACAGAATTGGAACCACATTCCCATCATCAGTTTGTTTCATGAAGGGTATGTAAAATTAATTCAAATAGAAAAGTTAAACTGATCCACTTAACATGAAGTCAAAAGACCCAAGTCAAAAGACACCAGATGGTAGGGTAATGGTGGGGATGAACAATATTTTGAACTCTAGAAACAATATTCAAAAGGTTTAAACACAAAACATCCTTTAGGTAGAGAACAGTGGGAAGGTCAATGAACTTTGTGTACGGGTGGTGAGCGTTTAGACTTGGGGCCAGGAGGTGAAGGCATGGAGACCTTAGATAGATAGATAGCTTATCCCACAAGGGAAAACTGACAGTGCACACTGTCTGTCAGTGTCCATTTGGTTTCATGTGTACACTCTCAGAGTTACAGACCTGTTAGGGTCCATTTGATTCCATTTGCACACTGTCAGAGTTAGGAAGAGTGTTTTCTTCTGGTGTTTCAGTCAGTGTATCAAAGGGTGCGTTCGGAAATGCGCACCGGTTCTGGTTAGGGTTAGGTTTAGGCATAGATTTACTGAGGTTAGGGTTAGGGTTAGGCATAGTTTTACTGAGGTTAGGGTTAGGGTTAGGTTTAGGCATCCACTACACTGAGCACACACCCGGTGCGCATTTCCGAACGCACCCTTTGATACACTCGGACTGAAACACCAGCAGAAAACACTCTTCCTAACTCTGACAGTGTGCAAATGGAATCAAATGGACCCTAACAGGTCTGTAACTCTGAGAGTGTACACATGGAACCAAATGGATGAAGTAGGTGGGCATGGGGACTGAGCGACTGTGGTATCCTGGGCTGTGCTGTGCTTCTTTCGTATGGCGTCGGAGGTCCAACTATGTCGCGTGGCCGTGTCTCGGGATGAGGGTGGTCTGAATAGGGGGCATGTGGTTCGGTGTGGTCCATTGCTGGCCAGGGAGATGGATGCAGGACTTTATGCAGGAAGGTTTTCAGCTTGGTGTGGGGACCGGATCTTCCTGCAGGAGGATGATGAACAGAGAGAGAGTGTCAATAATTGAATAAATGCATTTCAATACATTTCTTTTCCCAAATTACAGTAATCTCCAAGCCAAAAAAAGCTGATCTACAATCTCAAAGCAGGGTCCATTTTACACTCAGAGAGTTACAGACCTGTAAAGGTACATTTGGTTTCATAAGTACACTCTGAGTTACAGACTTGTAAGGGTCAATTTGGTTCCATTTGTACACTCTCAGAGTTACAGACATGTTAGGGTCCATCCATAAGTAGTGAAAATAGCCCATCTGCAGAGCTTGTAGGTCTTCTGTTTGGGTAAATGATTTAATAAAAATAGAGTATTTGGGCTTGGTGGTGGAATTTTACACTCTCATACTCAACACATTTAAAAAATAAATTGAAAAGCAAAAATAGCCAGATGGGGAACATTAGACAAGACATTTTAAGGCTACAGATAGAGGTTTACCTACACACAGAGATGATTTGTGGTCTGCCAGTGTAAATGGAACCAAATGAACCCTAAGGGTCCCTGTAATCTGCTTTGAGAACCACTGGCTATCTTTACATGTGCAGGTCAGATATGAATACACACATAAATAGGGAATCATTAATAAAATAAGCAGCCTTTTTGTCTGCTGACAAAAAAACAAAAACAAAACAACAACAAAGGGATGGCTCCTAGTGCTTGACGCAAACATTGCTAACATTAGCCCATTAGCCACCCACACACACACACACACAACGCAATAATACCGCAAATGAAAATAAGAGAATGTTTACGACGAGGCCGTTATGCTATGTAGCTAACAAGCTACAAATAGGCAAACAAAGGAAGGTCTCACACACGGACATTTAGACTTTACTACACAGACCACACTTCCCCACATATACACTCACCGTTTCAAATGAATTACATTTCCAGGAGTAGAAGAATTAAGTATAAAATTCAACATGTATCTCTCCAATGCATGGTCCTGTGGTCCCATACTCGCGTTTTCTCTTTGACCGAGAAGAAAAGATACGACACGGAAAGGCACCGATAGCACGGTGACCACTTCCGGTCTGTGGATTCCGTGATGAATAAAAAAGTTGTAAACATTAAAACCCTACAAAATACAATTTGACAATGCAAGCCTAATGAATAAATAAAATAGCAACAGCACAATAATGAAAAAATAAATAAATAAGGAAAAACATAAATAAATAAAAATAAAATAACTTTATTTAGAAGACAGTTTTCATTGGAATTGAATCAGTATTATTACCGAAGTCATCTTGTTTTGTTTGAAACAGTAAATAACACCAATATAATAATATTGGCATAATAATGGCAAAAAATTAAGAAATTACAAAAGTGCTGTACAATGAGAGAGATAGAGAGAGAGAATATCCTATGGCTTTAAGGGTGGCGTTGCGTGAGGACGTGAGGTCGTCGTTACACTATTGCTATACGCCACTCAAAATCGTCACGCTAAGGAATTCTAGATAGCGGGATTGATCGGCGTGAGGAGAGCTGAGCGTCGGCGTTTCCCGCACGGCGTGGACCCGCTCTTAAAATACCAGCGTCACGTCATCAGCGGCGGAGCCTTGTTAGCTGGGATATTCCCAGGTTCCGCAGGTCAGCTGCACAGGTGCAATGCATTATTATTAATTGTGGCACGTTTACTAACATGCCAAGTTTAGCTGCACTTAACTGTTCCAGGCTGCCATATACCTCCCAAGAAACCGTAGAAACGGAGGAAAAAATAAAATGTACTTCTTAAAATAAATGTATCATGCCTGTTGCTAAGGTATGGTAACATGACTGGTGTCTTGCACAAGCGATGGCACACGTGCAAGACATGTTGCCATACCTTAGCTTTTTCTGAACTGACACCACTGGGGGAGGTCCTGGTGATCCAGTGACTGTCTGAGGGATGGAGCATTGCGAGCTCTGTGGAGGGTATGGGTGTGTGTCTGGAGGTTAGCAGAGGGGGTATGATTCTTATGTGGAGTATTCCAAGTAAAAAAAAGACAATCGCGATGTTTCTTCGCAGAAGTGCGATGACCGCAGGCCACAGGTACTGGGACCAGAGATTCTGATTGGACCATGTGGACCAACTGGACATGCAGGCCAGAGAGGCGAGACTGAGTGACAACACTGGTCCCACCCAGTCATCAGTGGTTGTTATGCTGTATGTTGTGCATCATTGACCAAACCCTGCTTTCTAAGAACTCTGGGCAAGAGGCGGGGACAGGAGTGGTGGGCAGACAGCCAGGGGAGGGTGCATGCATGTTGTGCACACAAACTAAAAGCTGAAGGAAAGAATGAACAAAACGAGTGAACAAAATGTACATAAATCAACATAAATACAATCAATATGAATAAAACATTTACTTGATGTACACAGCCATAACTGCTGCTTTGTGAAAAACATTTCATTCGACTGATGTTCCTTAATGCCAATTCAGGCTTTTGCAAATCCCGCCCCATTCTGCCCTGTTACTATGGTGGGACATTAACCCTGGGCAGATTGTTTTTATAGTGGCAGTGAATGGGATTTTTTTTTTTTTCATAGCCTCATTATTGCAATTTAAAGTACCAAAGGAAAAACATCTAGGTGATATTAATAAAAAGGGAAGACAAAGGTACAGTAGTTACATTGCAAAACAGGGGGTTTCCCCGAAAATATATGTTTTAATTTGTTTAATCCCAGTGGGACAGAATCACTATTGCAGATTCTTTTATAGTGGAAGTGGATGGGATTTTTTTTCCTTCATAGCCTCATTACAGCTATATAAAGTACCAAAAAAACACATCTACGTGATATTAATAAAAAGGGAAGAAAAAGGTACAGTAATTACATAGCAAAACAGTAATTTCCCCCCGAAAATATATGTTTTAATTAGTTTAATCCTCTGGATCAGAGAGAGAATAGAAATAGAAGGAGAAAGCGCATTGCATCTTGGGTAGGAAGAGGAGAACTATAATCTGTTCTCCTCACATAATAGGCTGGCTTTTCGTAATTCTGCCCATTTAAAATACTAGAAGCTGGGCCGCCCTTTGGGCGGCCCAGCGTCTAGTCGGCGACCTGGCCAACTCGAGAACGATGTAAATAGGGAATTAATCCCCCGCCCTTTAATGCAAACCCCATTATACCTGTTGTCATAGAACCCGTTTTGACCATCTGTTTGCCTGTGTCCATTTATGCCCATATATGGAGATATCTGTATCTGTCTGTCTGTCGGCGTCCATTTTATGTCCATATATGGAGATCACTGCAGATATAGTTCTGGGTCCATTTTATGCCCATATGCCCATATATGGAGATATCTGTCTATTTGTGTCCATTTTATGCCCATATATGGAGATCTCTGTATCTGTCCGTCTGTGTCCCTTTATGCCCGTATATGGAGATATCTGTTTATCTGCGTCCATTTTATGCCCATATATGAGATCTCTGTCGCTTTTTGTTTGTTTCTTCTTTAAGCAGAATACACAGCCTGCTTAAATCTGCATCATTCAAGTCATCCTCCCAGTCCCACGCTTTGTCGCTTGTCTTATGTTTGTTTTTGTCTCTTTTATTTTCTTTTTTGGAGCGGACCCCATGAATGCCCCATCCTTTAATGCAAACCCCAATATACCTGTTGTCATAGGACCCGTTTTGACCATCTGTTAGCCTTTGTCCCCACCCTTTAATGCAAACCCCAATATACCTGTTGTCATAGGACCCGTTTTGACCATCTGTTAGCCTTTGTCCCCACCCTTTAATGCAAACCCCAATATACCTGTTGTCATAGGACCCGTTTTGACCATCTGTTTGCCTTTGTCCCCTTATGCCCATATATGGAGATCTCTGCACACACAGTACCGGTTGCGGAAAACTCTGATGTCAGACATCAGCTCCGCATTCGGGGATTCATTTTATGCCTATATCTGGAGAAAGCGTGTGCCGGTGGGAAGAACGGTTCTCAAGATTCACATACATACATACACATTCACAGAGATTTTTTGTTGACTCATGTGGCGTACGTGATGTCACAGCCTTTTCAGACATCAGCTCCGCATTCGGGGATTCATTTTATGCCTATATCTGGAGAAAGCGTGTGCCTGTGGGAAGAACGGTTCTCAAGATTCACATACATACATACACATTCACAGAGATTTTTTGTTGACTCATGTGGCGTACGTGATGTCACAGCCTTTTATGAAGTGATGTCACAATGAGTCAGCGCTTGCGCCGATTTCCTCCGGAACAGCCTGATGTCAACAATCAGCTCCGCATAAGGAGATTCCGAACGTTTTGCGCCGGTTTCGGAAAACCGCGAGTCGGGTCGGGTCGAGGCCCTGCACTGCACTCCGCGCGGCGGCGGGGAACGCGCGTGCCGAATCTGAAGCCGGTGGGATGAACGGTTCTCGAGATACGTGGATTACAAACAAACAAACAGACAGACAGACAGAGATTTGTCGCATTTATAGATAGATATGTACCCAATCGTAACAAGTTAGACCATTGATGAGGTCCATGAACTAGTCTGTTGAAGCTTATTCATTACAATGATCGCAAACGCTATGGTCGCGAGAGGCCTGGCCGTGCTCCACAGTGCGGACAGCCGGTGAAAGACGGCTGCCACTTTCTCCGACTGCAGAACTCCACCCCCGCTTGCAAAAAGTGAATGTATTTTTCTGGTTGGCCAGTCAGGGAGTCTCAGGGACCAATCAGAAGGCTGACAAACGGTGAATTATGCTGTATAATTCCATCGTCCTTCAATGATGCCGATTGCCGATCTAAGTAGATTGTCGTTGTCCGAAACTCTTCGTTTTGCATTTATCATTTTAAAAATGATTTAAACTAGTGAAAACAGCCGATCTGCTGTTTTCACTACCTTTGTGCGACGGCCTTGTATGATGAAGCAGGGCTTTACCTTGTGAAAAAATTTACAAATTTGAAACTTGGCGATTTTTCTGCCCGACAGTGACGAGATGTAGATCTGGCGTTTTTGGGACACCGTCATACGACTAAGTATAAATCTAAGCTTAATTCCACAACTGCTTGCTCTACACTGGCCCTTCACTATAGCTGTCTCTTGGTGCCGTGTGTGAGTACTACTACCTTGTAATATTGAATCACTGTTCCTTATCGTTTCCCCACTTAATCTCCTGCAGATTGAGCCCTTTTTTGTCCAAACAACGATGCAGAGTTAAATAGGGTGTGAAACATCTTCCCCCACAGTCCCATAAAAGGCCAATTTACACAGATCATTTACCCACAGCTCCACCGCACAACACACGCGCTCTCAACCAGCTGTCACACTCACCGGCCGCAAACAAACAACATGGACGATGGGAGGAGTTCTGAGTTTCTCTCTCTCTCACTTAGGGATGGGACGATATGACATTTTCATATCACGATAATTGTGACAAAATAAATCTCAATTTACGATATTATCGCAATAATCAAAATCCATTATCCTGGGGCGGAACATTCGCCAAAAAATAGCCGATCTACAAGCTCACGAAGCGTCGCAACGCGACGCGTTGTGAGCTTGTAGATCAGCTATTTTTTGGGCTAAGACATTTGATAGAGAGTGAAAAAGACTGTATCAAGTATGTATATTATAAGTACCTTTTACCAATTATACTAGTATAGAGGGTTTAAGTGGTACCGGATATGCAGCTCGGCAAATAAAAGGTGAATTGATCTCAGTGCAGCATGATGGAGGACGATATCACGATAAATTACATTTCCACAATACGATTATCGTGAGTGTTTTTTATCACGATAAACGATAATATCGCTTATCGTCCCATCCCTACTCTCTATCTCTCTCTGGTTTGTGTATCAGCAAGGAGTAATGGTGCGGTTGAGAAGTGTGTGTGTGTGTGTGTGTGTGTGTGTGTGTGTGTGTGTGTGTGTGTGTGTGTGTGTGTGTGTGTGTGTGTTGTGTGCGCGCGCACACACTGTGTGCATCCTTGTTTTTGTGTGTTTTAGTGCTGTAACGTTACAGATTGAGAGTATGTTAATAGTTCTCATATGGGGTGATTAGTAGAATTGCAGCTGTTGGCACAATTGATAATAAACTGCTGGGTGACTGCATGGTGATCCTGCAGAGCAACTGTGTCTTTCTGAGAGAGACCACAGTGCAACAGCCAGTAGTGCACAAAACAATGGAAAGAATTGAAGTACTCATGTTTTACTTATAGTAACAAAACCACAATGTAGAAGTCTGCCAGCTCAGTGGCCTTGTGGTTAGGGTGTCTGCCCTGGGACTGGGAGGTCACGGTTCGATTCCCGGTCCGGTCGGGTCATGCCAAGTAAAGACGGGACCTAATGCCTCCCTGCTTGACACTCAGCATCAAGGGTTGGATTGGGGGGTTAGACCACTACTGATTTCCCGAGCGCGGCACAGCTGCGGCTCACTGCTCCAAGAGGTGGGGCAAATGCGGAGAACAAATCTTGCATAGAGCAATGTATGTGACAAATAGTATGAATCTTAATCTGTTAAAAGTACCAGCTTGTGATTGTTCTGTCAAAACAGACTTGGGTTATAAATATTGGCAAGATATCTTGAATAGATATTCAGATTCAGATTGTATTGAAGGGGATAGCCCCTTGAGATCCAGCAGCTAATTTTCAAGAGGGACCCATAAAAACATGAAAAGCTAAAGAACAAGAGGCATCCACAAATACATAGCAAGCTTCAAGAAACACTGATGTTACCTTTACCAATTATTCCAAAGAGAAAAACAAACAAATGTTGACTTGACTTTTGTAATTATGTACAAAGTTTGTTTGTATGGTACAAGTATGACTTTGAGACCTGTTTCACCATGCAGTGTAAATCAATGGAGAGGCTATTTTGGATTATCTTACAATAAATGCGAGAAGTCTCTGCATGCATGTCTGTGTGTGTGTGTGTGTGTGTGTGTGTGTGTATGTAATCCGTGTATCTAGAGAAACGTTCGTCCCACCGGCTTCAGATTCGGCACGCGCGTTCCCCGCCGCAGCGCGGAGTGCAATGCCGGGCCTCGACCCGACGCGCGTTTTTTCCGAAACCGGCGCAAAACGTTCGGAATCTCCTTATGCGGAGCTGATTGTTGACATCAGGCTGTTCCGGAGGAAATCGACGCAAGCGCTGACTCATTGTGACATCACTTCATAAAAGGCTCTGACATCACGTATGCCACACAAGTCAACAAAAAATGCCATGGTTATGTATTGAATGTCATCAGTATGACGTGTTTTGATGTTCCTATATGGGCATAAATGGACACAGGCAAACATAATGGTCAAAACGGGTCTTATGACAACAGGTATAATGAGGTTTGCATTAAAGGGTAGGGCATTCACAGAGATCTTCATATACTGTATGGCATAAAATGGACGCCCGTATGCAGAGCTGATGTCTGACATCAGAGTTTTCCGGAACCGGCACTGTGTCTGCAGAGATCTCCATATATGGGCATAAGTGGACACAGGCAAACAGATGGTCAAAACGGGTCCTATGACAACAGGTATAATGGGGTTTGCATTAATAGTAGGGGGAAATAAGGGTTGAACCGTTACGCGTTGGATAGAAGCACCAAATTTGGTACAGATGTCCCTTGGGTCATCCTAAAACATCCTAGAAGGGGTGCCCAAAAAATCTTAAACAGGAAGTGAGTTATGGACAAAATTCAAAATGGCCGTCTAAACTGTTGACCGTTGACTCAAAAGACACCAAAAGAATCTCCAAAAAGCATGAAATTTGGCACACATGTCCCTTGGGTCATCCTAAGACATCCTAGAAGGGGTGCCCAAATAAATCTTAACCAGGAAGTGAATTAATGACAATATTGAAAATGGCCTCCTACAGTGTTGGCTATTGCCTCAAAAACCTATAGAATCTCATAGAGGCATACACTTTGGCATATGTGTCCCTTGGGTCATCCTAAGACATCCTAGAAGGGGTGCCCAAAGAAATCTGAAACAGGAAGTGAGTTACTGACAAAATTGAAAATGGCCGCCTACAGTATTGGCAATTTACTCAAAAGACAACTAAAGAATCTCATAAAAGGATAAAACTGGGCACACACTCCCTTGTGTCATCCTAACACATACTAGTAGGGTTTTCCAAAATAATCAGAAACAGGAAGTGAGTTGACTAATTTAAAATGGCCACCTACAGTGTTGACAGATGATGCAAAGACACCTTAAAATGAAATGTGGTACAAATGTCCCTTGGGTGATCTTAACGCATCCTACAAGTGAGTTTTTGTCTGACCATGACCATGCACCTAAAGCAGTTGACACAAAAGAAAACATAAAGGTAAATTATTTGTCATGTACTGTACAGTGTTCCTTATTACAGTAGGCCTACATCCCAGAAGGGGTTATGTATTTGTTTGAGAATGGACCATATTGAAGTAATTTGGCTGTTTGACTCCATGTTGCTGCCCGCACAGAGTGCGCTGATGCTTGCTGTCCTTCAAAGCAACCAAAAGTATGGCACCTCCAATCCTCCATGCCTTCAAAACGATGATCGAACCCTACCCCTCTCACTCAGATCAGCTAACACAGGGATGCTGACAGAAACCTCGCTAAAAAACCCAGGACAACAATCCACTCGTCCTAGACTCTTCCCCCTCCTGGCCCATAAACTCCCCATTGCAATTAGAACTGTAGACTCACTCCCTAGCTTCCGCCGTGGTCTGAAGACTCACCTCTTCAGACTCCACCTTAGCCTATAGCACTTACCGTAGCAGTTGCCTATCCTCAATGACCATATTGTAGATATCATTTTTATGTTTTGATTTTTATATTTATTACTGAAACTTTTTCTTAGATTACCATTTATGCATTTGATGTATTGATATATTATCTTGCTTATTGTCCATCAGCAACTCATCCAAATTTTTCAGGAGATGGTAGAGATTGCAGTTTTCTGGACCAAATGCCAGATTGGTAAACTGCTCGATTTGAATGTTGTAGCAATGCAGCAGCCTGTTTGGGAGGAATGCTTTCCATAGAGAGACAATTTTGAGCAAACAGGTCCTTCCTTATCATTGACATTTTCAAAGTCAGTTGTCTTGTCATACCGATCCCAGGTGTATATTTCAAGCACTGTAAAACGGTTTGATCTCTGGCTGAACACTTCAAAAGGATTAACCATACAAATAAATAACCCCTTCTAGGATAATAAGCAATTATGTACCAACTTATATAGGCTTATATGAAGGGACATTTGTACCACACTGCATGCTTTTATGAGATTATTTAGGTGTCTTTGCTTCATCTGTCAACATTGTATGCAGCCATTTATTTATTTAGTCAATAACTCACTTCCTGTTTCAGATTATTTTGGGCACCCCTTCTAGGATGTCTTAGGATAACCCAAGGGACATGTATACCAAATTGTATGCTTTTTATGAGATTATTTTGTTGTCTTTTGAGTAAATCGCCAATACTGTAGGCGGCCATTTTCAATTGTGTCAGTAACTCACTTCCTGTTTCAAATTTCTTTGGGCACCCCTTCTAGGATGTCTTAGGATAACCCAAGGGACACATATGCCAAAGTGAATGCCTCTATGAGACACCCCTTCTAGGATGTCTTAGGATGACCCAAGGGACATGTGTGCCAAATTTCATGCTTTTTGGAGATTCTTTTGGTGTCTTTTGAGTCAACGTTCAACAGTTTAGGCGGCCATTTTGAATTGTGTCCATAACTCACTTCCTGTTTAAGATTTTTTTGGGCACCCCTTCTAGGATGTTTTAGGATGACCCAAGGGACATTTGTACCAAATGTGGTGCTTCTATCCAACGCGTAACGGTTTGGCCATTTTTTGCCCTTATTTCCCCCCACTATAAAGGGTGGGGCATTCATTCCCTATTTAAAATTCGGCACACGCGTTCCCCGCCGCAGCAGGTAGTGTAGTGCCCGGCCTCGACCCGACCCGATACGTGATTTTCTGGAACCAGCACCAAAGGTTTGGATTCTGATGTCTGACATCAGGGTTTTCCCGAACCGGCACTGTGTCTGCATATATGGGCATAAAATGGATGCAGACAGACAGATACAGATATCTCCATATATGGGCATAAATGGACATAGGCAAACAGATGGTCAAAGATCTCCATATATGGGCATAAAATGGACGCAGACAGACAGATACAGATATCTCCATATATGGGCATAAATGGACACAGGCAAACAGATGGTCAAAACGGGTCCTATGACAACAGGTATAATGGGGTTTGCATTAACACAATTAGTGCCTCTTAATCTGAAGGTTGCTTGGTGCCTCGGTGCCACGCGGTTTCCTCCATAGGCCGCCGCTATTATTTTGAAGGGCTGGAAGGGGGTTGTTTTTGTTTTTTTGGATTATCACTTGACGGCAACGATTACGTCATCTAGTCACATGACAGTGTGGGACAAGAAGAGGCAAGATGGCTGCGCCCTGCCTTGTGCCTTGTTTACATTTAGATCTGCTGCAAAATGTCTCAAAATGGCTATTTTGTTTAAATGAAGTTTCTTTATGGGCCTCTCCATTGACTTAACATTGAGGAGCTTCACTTCGCGTGCACGCCCAACGTGCGTTGTAAACAAATCGCCGACATTACCGATGCGAGCGGGACCGGAGCGACATTAAGTAAGTAATAATATCTTTACTGTATATACAGTAAGATTCACAGTCCTCACCGTCAACGGCGCCATGGTATTAACCCTTTCAATGACGGTGAGGACTGTCAACGGCGGCGAAAAAGTTAAAGGGGGAACCGGCACTGTGTCTGCAACACAGTCGGAGGCACAGACAGATACAGAAATTTCCATAATGGGCATAAAATGGATGCAGACAGACAGATACAGATATCTCCATATATGAGCATAAATGGACCCCGGCAAACAGATGGTCAATACGGGTCCTACAGAGATCTCCATATATGGGCATAAAATGGACACAGACAGACAGATAACTCCATATATGGGCATACATGGACACAGGCAAACAGATGGTCAAAACAGTTCCTACAGAGATCTCCATATATGGGCATAAAATGGACGTAGGCAGACAGATATCTCCATATATGGGCATAAATGGACACACGCAAACAGATGGTCAAAAACAGATCCTATGACAACATGTATAATGGTGTTTGCATTAAAGGGCGGGGCATTCATTCCCTATTTACATTGTTCCCGAGTTGGCCAGGTCGCCGACTAGACGCTTCTAGTACATTTTTAATAAGTGGACAACTATTGAAGATATCGGTCCCATCCTCTTTTACAGTACACTTTAAGACATAATGAGACATAATAAGACAAAATAAAGCCATAATAAGAAATAATGTGTTGGTAATTAGAGCTAATATATTTTATTAGACAGAAACAAAGACAGAATAGTAGAAAGAGCGAATACATTCTCTGGCACCGTCACCTGCCGCGGAACTGCAGCGGCAGACACTGCCGCACGACCGCTAGTTCGACCAGCAGTCGCACTGCATCGCCGGCGATAGGACCAGCAGTCCAGCCAGTAGGACCGGCGGCCGCCGCACGGACCGGCAGGTCCCGTAGCGGTAAACTGCCCGTCCGTGCGCTGGTGGCTGAGACAGAATAGCAGAAAGCGAATACATTATCTGGCACCGGCATCGCTGGTAACTGCCGCGGCAGCCACCACCGCACGGACGGGCAGTTTACCGCTACGGGACCTGCCGGTCCGTGCGGCGGCCGCCGGTCCTACTGGCGGGACTGCTGGTCCTATCGCCGGCGATGCAGTGCGACTGCTGGTCGAACTAGCGGTCGTGCGGCAGTGTCTGCCGCTGCAGTTCCGCGGCAGGTGACGGTGCCAGAGAATGTATTCGCTCTTTCTACTATTCTGTCTTTGTTTCTGTCTAATAAAATATATTGGCTCTAATTACCAACACATTATTTCTAGGGCTGGGATGCGATTAAAAATTTTAATCTAATTAATTACAGGCTCTGTGATTAATTAATCGCAAATTGATATTTGACCTGAGAAGTATTTTTTTTCAAGTAAAACACATTTTGTTGTATGAGAGAATCAACAAGTGAGGTTTTTAAATCAAAATTTCCCATCCACTGAGCCAAGCAAAGCATTCTGATCGGCTACTTCTCCCTTTGCGCTTGTGGTCTCTTCTTGGTTGGTGCATCGCTATGATCAGTATGCCCGAAACTGAAGGTTCTGTGGTGCAAATACTAAGTGCGATTAAAATGTGTTAATTTTTTTAATCGCGTTAATTTTCTGTAATTAATTAATCGCAAATTAATCAGTTAAAGTCCCAGCCTTAATTATTTCTTATTATGGCTTTATTCTGTCTTATTATGTCTTATTATGTCTTAAAGTGTACTGTAAAAGAGGATGGGACCAAGATATCTTGCCAATATTACAACTTAAATCATGCGAAGGTTAGACCTCAAAGCTTGATTGTTCTTTAAGATTATGTTGAAATTAATCTTCTTTTGAAAGGCAAAAAGGTAGAATCTGTCAAGGCAGAAAGAGAATACATAAATCACATAATCATTGGAGCATACTGTATATAGTGCTTTAATAATGTATGGATGGAAATTGCTTCAGAGGAGACCAGTTGTATTTAACCAGAGAGCATTATATGTATTATTTTGGAATTGGATATGGAAATAGTGCACACACACGCATACACACATACAAGGAATCAGTAAAAATAACAAATAATATTACAGCAATAGCCTATATTTATATTATGTAAACATACTGTAGAGAAGTGTACATGTAATTATTACTAAATATGTCACTGTGCCTTTTAGAATAGCAGGCCTAAACTTCTTTGCATTTGTCTGAACAATTTTTCTAAACATTTTTAAATTGTTCAATTAGTAAAATTTAAAAAATAGGGATAAGGGGTAAGGCACTGGCAAACATAGGGCCCTAGGTGTGGAGACATCATTAGGTGTGCTGAGTAATGGAAGAGTCAGGCATAAGATGTCAGCGTTGCCATGTCTGCTCATTATAAGCGACTCTGAGCTTGTTTGGTATTTGCGGGTTATGTTTTTTTGGGCTTGTTCCTAAAGTTTATTTGGGCTTGATCCAGGGACCCCCATACCAGATTTTGTTGTTAAAATGTTTCAGAAAATATAACGAATCTTTAACTTTTTTTCAAGATTTCCTTTTCAAAATATTGGACCTACAAGCTCACAATGCTTTGCGGTGCGTTGTGAGCTTGTTTTTTCCCTTCCAAATAGCTAGTGTATAGGTTTAAAGTGCTCATGTGGCCTAAAGTCGCTTCTTTTGGTCTTGTTTTCATAGACCAGGTTGCTTATTTCTCTCGCAAAATCTGGCAACAGTGGTAGATGCGTTGGATGGACTTTGTGTCCGCAGTCCACAAGTCCACCTGACGTCATGTTTACAAAGCCACTGCATCAGGAAAACACCTGAGTCATCAACCAAACACAACATGTACTGATGTCACAATGTGACAGTTTCAATTAAGACCTGAAGCCCATTCTACAAAATGTCTTCTAAATCAGTTGTTCTGGCAGATATACAAGCTCGCAGCACTGCGATGTGACGCACTGTGAGTTTATAGATCTGTTATTTCTGAAGAGCCGACGCAAAACTCCCTGTGCATGTCGTTATAGATGAAGGTTTTTCAACAGTTTCCAAATACAAAGAAAATTGCAGATCTACAGGCTCACAACGCATCACATTATGACATATTGTGAGCTTGTAGATCATCTACATTCACTGTTATTTGTATGAAGAAGGCGCGAGTCACCAGCTTGCGTTGATTAAGTCCCTGCCCTTTGTACACACCGCCCGCCGCTACTACCGATCGGATGGCTTAGTGAGGTCCTCGGACGGGCCGCGCCGGAGTCGGTCACGGCCCCGGCGGAGCGCTCGGAAGACGCCCGAACTTGACTATGTAGGCCTATATGGGCATAGGTAGTTAAAAACAGAAAATAAAATACATTAAATATTTGCTTATAGAAAAAAAGGTTATGTAATAATTCACACTGATATAGTTTCAATAAACTCTTACAATCCCATTGACCTACTTACTAATCAACTGAGGAATAATTACATGAATACATAAATCTCATGTGAAAAGTTTGCATAGTTAGTCTGCATACCAGGAAGTCAGAAATTAGATAATGGGTTTAAAAATGGCTGGCCTGTGTAGGCCTCTTTCTCCTGCCCGTCTCTGCTGCATGGTTAAAATAAAACATCAATACATGCATCAATAACACAACATGAGTCCCTGTAAAGCCGAGGGAACAGAGAAAATATGTTTTATTTACTCTCTCAGCATTAAACGTTAATACATTTTCCAGGAACACTTGAAACATTTTCAGTAGAATGACAAACAACACAACCGGGAAGTATACCTTGCAGACGAACACAGAGGCTCCTCGCCGTCGTGTAATATCTGTTCTTTATCTTGAATAAATTTCACTCGACACGTTTGTCCGTCTCCCTGCCTGGCCCGCCTGGCCGCCTGAGAGCTGCTGGAATCCCCAGGTGAGTAATTCTTAACCTCGCTCATCTCTTCTTCCATACATTCTACAAACCTTTCTCCTATATTACACTCCCTCTCCTCTCTGCACCTTTCTCTGTTTCCTTCAGTCCATTTTCCATTCCCGGCTACGTCGCAGGCAGCCACTGTAAATGTTGCTTTCTTTCTGCATCTCATTGGTGTTAAAGCTATTCATGACCGCTGAGGCGTATTTCAATTTATTCTCCTGCTGTAAAGTGGCACTCAAGAGGCATGTTGTAACTGTAACTGGACGCACACAGAAACATGATGCTCAGTCTGCACATGTAGCTTCAAGCAGGGACTAATACACTGCACAACAGTGTCCTCATTTATATGTCCAAAAATACCTAAAACTAGCTGATATAAAAGCTCAGAGGCTTGTATTTGGGCTAACGACATACAGTAATGAAAATAAATGCCTGTAATAACGTGCCCAAAATAGGGACACCGGGGTGAAAGTGGTTTACCCAAATACCAGGACCGCTGCTTTGACTTGTGCCCTGTGTTACCACCTCCTCTTTGCTTTTGGATCAAACTCAAATACATACGCTGAAATACACTGCTACAATTAGTATACCATATGCATGCACATAATACAAAGACATGCATGTTTGCAATGACATGCAATTACACACACACACGCTCACACGGATACACAAATGAGCACGCACGCACGCACGCACGCACGCACGCACGCACGCACGCACACACACACACACACACACACACACACACACACACACACACACACACACACACACACACACACACACACACACACACACACACACACACACACACACACACACACACACACACACACACACACACACACACAATCATGTTTTTGTGAGTACACTCACATGCATACACACACAAGCTGATAGCAGACTGGAAAATATATGCAATAGCTCCCAGTAGCACAGCCTGACTGACCTTGAGAACCTCATGCACTGCAAACACATGCATATAAGCACGCACACATGCACGCGTGTGCGAGCACACTCATTCACTCCCTCCCTGACTCAGTGTTTGAATTGGAGCTGTACAATGAACAAGCCTGCAGATGAAACTCACATCCTCTTACAAAAGAAGTCCCCTGAAGGACAAGAGGTTTGACAGCAGCAACACTCCACTCTGTAAACCCATCTCCATAATATTGTACAATATCGTCGTTGTCGCGTGTAAACCTTGTATGTCCAAAACCGTTTGTTTTGTATTTATCATTTTAAAAATGATTTTTGCTTGTAGATCTGCTGTTTTCACTTGTTTTGTGCGACGGCCTTGTATGATGAAGCGGGGCTTTGCTTTGCGAAAAAATGTACAAATCTGAAACTTGGAGATACGAGGTTTCTGCCCGACAGTGACGATATGCTGCACCACACAACACCCCACATCCCACGCAGGGAACGCAGGGAAATCCTGTCTTCATTTAATGCTGAGAGTACAGTTAAATTAACAGTAGTACTAGTGACTATTCACTGCTGAGCCTTTTTCCTCACATGCATGTGTGTCCCTCCTGAGCTCCTCCTGGATGTGCAGCCTACTCAGAGGAACCTGAACTCTGTGAACCTTCCCACTGCAGTTCCATCCATGAAGATGTGGGGCAACGGGATGGCAAATGCCACGCCCTAGTTTACCTTAAAGATGCAGTGCCATGATTTCGCTCCCCCTTAAAACATGATGATCAGGTATTATGATTACTAGTAGGAAGATTTCTTTTCGAAAATAGTGTACAGAAAGTGTTATAATTGGGTTTGTATGTGGCCACACCCACCAGTTCATTAGGTATTCCTGGTTGTCTGGTGGCTGGTGGTGGCCCAGCTGAGGTTAGCCACACCCACAGTGTTGGGTGAATGGTGAAAGGGGAGGGGATGAGTTTATGATGTCATTTAATCTGTCTTTCAGCTTTCAGGAAGTAACCAAAAATACACAGGGAAGACAAATCTTCACATTATAATAACCACACCTAGGGGTCTATTAGAGTAATGTCAACTCCATAGACAAAACCTCTTTAAATTCAGTTATTTTATGCATATTGTCCTCAACCCAACTCTGAATTGTTTTGGCCGTTTCATCTGATTTCATTGCAATCGATGGCCGTCCATCTACATGTGACATCTACGTGTTACAATTTAGATAACTTAAGTGTTTGCAACCATTTATTTATTAACCACATTCATCCCTGCTTTGGGGCGAACATTTTAAACATCTTCTCTTTTCGCCCCCCAGACAAATAGTGAAAATAGTTGATCTACGAGCTCTCAACTCGTCGCCAAGCAACACGTTGAGAGCTTGTAGATCCACTGTTTTCTCTATTTTAGAAAAAGGGCTATGGTAACTTATTTCTTGCCACCACCTTTTTCTTTCTGAAATTACGCCTCTGGCCGCAAACTAAGCTCTCTCCTCCTCGGCCTCCTGAAGTCCACCATCAACTCCTTGGTCTCCTTCACGCTGAGGTGGAGGCTGTTCTCCTGCATGGCACCAGGCCAGTGTGCCTTGTGAACTGAGCTCATCTATGATAGGCAGCAGCGGTGTAAAGTAACCAGGTATATTTACTTAAGTACTGTACTTAAGTACAATTTTGAGGTATTATTTGAGTATTTCCAATTTTCAGTTCTTTTACTTCTACTCCACTACATCTCGGATCCAAATATTGTACCTTTACTCCACTACATTTATTTGAAAACGTAGTTACTAGTTACTTTTTTATTGCGACCGTAGGTCACATTTACTATAAAAACCTGCAGTTCCTGTGGTCATCTTTGCCCAAATCTCTCCAGGCTCGAGTTTCAATCATAAAGATGAATGTCCTCCCTAGGGTCAGTTTTGTAAGCTCTATGCTCTCTCTGCTACCGCCACCACACCACTGGTCTAAGCTTCACTCCTCCATATCCAAGTTTTGTGGAATTGGAAACGTCCACGTCTTAAAGGAGCACTTCACCTCTGGGACAACCAAATCTTATTTTATTGTTGTTTGAGACATGATCAACCACAATCCTGAGTTATTTTTTGTGTTCAATCTGTGTTTTTAGATATTTTAGTATTTCAGTATGCAACAACTGGTCATATGATGCATTTTGCATCATATGACCAGTTGTTGCATGCTGAAACAGATTGAACACAAAAAATAACTTGGATTGTGTTGATCGTGTCCCAAACAACAATAAAATAAGATCTGGTTGTCCCAGAGGTGAAGTGGTCCTTTAAACTTTCTTTATTAAAGCGTGCTATTATTGGGTCTTCACGCTTCGCCCACTTTTGAAATGGTTTGGCTCAACAAATAAGGTTTCTTGGAGAGAGCTTGAGGAGAGTTTAGTGCATTGCATTATTGAATTGAGATATCTTATCTATTCAAACATAACTACTAGTCAATGCAAAGTTCGCATTAGACCAATCATTTCTCAGTATGGCGAGCAGCTGAAAAGATTGCAAGATTGATTTCCAATGGAATCTCTTGTTCAGTATGTTCAATAATCAAAAATCAAAGACTTTTGTTGGACGGCCGTACCATTCGCTTTCCGAGGTGAAGTAGGTTCATACATTGGGGGACTTATTTGATGAAATTGGTTCACGATCTTTTCAGAATTTGTGTGATACTGTCTTTAATCTGCCAGGTAGCTCCTTTTTCTCTACTTCGAGAACTTCCATGAGGACCTATGGGGTCCCATGGCAAACTCCCCTTACAATGCACCCTTTACATGAGCTTATCTGTGATGTTAATAGATCAAGAGGTTTGATTTCCACCCTTTATGCATTTTTATTAGACTATATATGCCCGGCCTATCCCGTCATGGCATCATCAGCATACCTGATGATGTAGTTTGATCTGCGCGTGGCTGTATAGTCATACGTGTACAGGGAGTAGAGGAGAGGGCTCAGCACGCATCCCTGGGGTGCTTCAGTGCTGAAGGTTATATGGTCAGATGTGATGTTGCTCATTCTCACCACCAGGAAATCTAGTATCCACTATCCAGCCGTAGATGTTTACAGTTACAGCTAGAGATGGCGAAATACTTTATTTCATTGTATAGATCTCTACCCTGTAAGCATCTGTGTTCATTTACTTCTGAGTGGACAAACTATAGGTCCATTTGGTTACATATTCACACACTCTGAGTTACAAATGGATACATTAACAGTAACACTGAGGAGGGTGTGTCATTTGCAGCTCACCTCATCCACACATTTTGTTTAGATGCCGTACAAAGCACTGGAAATGAATGCTAAGAACACAGTTAACGGAATTCACCAAACATGCAAGAATTAACGCAACAATAAACTACACATGCATAAAACGTGTGGAAATGGTTGAGTGGTAAGCAGTGTTGATTTTGTCGACTAAAACTATGCCGAAAAATGTTTGTCGACAGTGTTTTCTTCACTGACGAAAACTAAATAAAAACATAATACAAACTAAGCTGTGATGACTAAAACTAAGACTAAATATATTGACAATTTCGTCAACAAAATAAAAACTAGACTAAAACATTAGGGAGGGACTAGTGGAGAAGAGTCATTTTATGTTTGGTTGCTCTCAGGTGTTGCGTGCTGAAAATAGCCAATCTACAAGCTCAAAACGCGTTGCGCATTTTCAGCACACAACAATTGTAAAATCAGTCATTACGATGCCATCAAGGCCTGCCAAAATACATTTCAGTTGACTAAATCGCCTAAAATCTTATGATATTTAGTCGACTAAAATTCGACTAAAACTAAAACCTTTCAGGTGACTAAATTATGACTAAAACTAAATTACATTTTATTCAAAAGACTATGACTAAAACCGAATCAAATTTTGCCGTCAAAAACAACACTGGTGGTAAGTGTGGGGAATGTGTCCTGTTTGTATAGCCAGCCCTCTAATCATTAGCTGAGAGTTATGCAAGAGCCTTCACCTGCATCAGCCTTACCTGGATAAATATGCTGACCCAGGCCTCCTCTTATCACTAGCACACACAGGCATGCACCAGAGACACGCGCACACACCTGCACATGCATCATAGCCACAGTCATACTTCCTCGCACCGTGGTGTCGCTCGCTCGCCGTAAATAGCTGACCTACAATGCGACGCGCCGTGAGAGCTTGTAGGTCTGCTGTTTTCTGTGCCGAAGCATCATCTATGCATATCTCTGCAGGCAAAGATATGGTCCATTACATTGCAATAATGAATAGCAAAATCTCAGATTTGAAGTTGCATTTAGGCTTCTCTCTGTGGGCAAAACATACAGTGCAATGCATACGAACATTTTAGGATTAAAATGTTTACAATTAAAATATTATGATCAAAACCTACTGACTGTGCAATTCATATATATATATATATATATATATATATATATATATATATATATATATATATATATATATATACACACACACACACACACACACACACACACACACACACACACACACACACACACACACACACACACACACACACACACAGACCTAATTGTATTAATTGTATTCTTGTTTGTTTCCTTTACCCTTTACCCTCATCCTTTCTTGTAATAAACTACAGTTCATTTTTGTTAACAGCTAAGATTTTGTGGTGCAGCACTGAAAGTCACCAGACGGGGGCAGTATAGACATTCTTAACAGTGACAAGGAGAGCGTGCTCCCTGCAGTGCGTCTGGACTGCAGTCAAGTCAGAGCAGCTTCAACGGACTCAGTGTCCCCCCTAAGCACTGCTGTATGATAGTTACGGTGCCAGGGCAGAGATGTGTTCACATTTTAACTAACGACTGACAATGGAAAATGCCTTTATGATTCCATTCTACGTATAGAGTAGTCAAGTTGGAGACATACCAAGTTTCAATCAAAAATTCAATATAATCTGAGAAAAAATTGAGAGAAAAAAACAAACATCATGGTTGTACAAAATTAGAGCAGGCATTAAGACATGATCATGGATCATTAATAGTGTATACATTTTGGCTATTTGGAAAGCGGAGGAAAAAAAGTACCGACTAATGTCCCTTCAGGGGCTCTGTACATAATTTATATGACGATGTCGTGCGCCAAGAATTTCAGATCTACAAGCACTCAATGTGTCGTGAAGTGACGTGTAGTGAGATTGTAGATCTGCTATTTCTGATGCGTGACACCAACGAAGAAGGATACACATCAGGCTTTAGGCTTAAAGCCAGTGCAACAGAGCATTTAAAATGCTGGATATTCTACTAATGTGGGGGTATAACTGTACTTATGTTATAATTTGGCATCCCCATAAACAGTAAATATGTTTTATAAACGTTGGAGAAAGTGTTTGAACAGCTAAATCTGCCCCATCCCCAATATTCAGTTTTCATATGGAGTGGGGGACATCCACCCTGGTGAACTCCCCTAAACTCCCTATAAACAAATATAAGGATATTTATATCATCAGTGTACATATCATTTAACCTTTTACTGTAGATGCAGTACAAGGCTTCCAGAGCATTGCTAATATTTGGTTTTGATATAGACTAGTTCCATTCTGCCATTCTGCCAAATGTAGGGTCACATTTTAAAGATTTTTTTATAATAATTATATGAAAAAAAGAAACTTGTTGTTTAGATATGAACCGGTTTTTAAATCTAACACATTTGACTGTTATCTGCATGAACGAGGCCCTGGCAAAAATAGGCTATAGAATTTCGGAAACACCTCTTTCTGGTGTTTTTGCATTATCAAGACCAATAGCCAGACAAGTTATTTAACCAGGTTTTAAGGGAGAATACAAACAAGAGTTTTCACTCAATAACTTCATGTATCATATGGCAAGTATTTTATACGATCAACATTTCTGCATCAAGTACTGCAGTTATTGACTTTCTCTCTGCGTCTGGACAGATTCATTTTCTAATATAACAACGTAGCCTTGATTAAAAGCAATTGCTGCGAATAATTCACATCAATTCAGAAAGGTTTTTTTTTCCGTCATTGATTGAATACTATAGCTGGCCAACATCATTGCGAATGAATCAGCTATTTACACATGGCAACATACAGAACATGACTCTGTAAATTATGACCATTCAATTTCCAGGCGGATGTGACAGCTGTAATCCACATTAAACGAGCCCTGAGAGTGCTTCGATAAGCCTTTCACTTGTAAAGAAAAAAAAAAGAAATTAACCCATTTAGGCCTAGAATTATTGAATGCTTTAACCAGTGAAAAATAGCAGATCTACAAGCTCACAGCGCGGCACCGAGTGCCGCGCTGCGAGCTTGTAGATCTGCTATTTTTGAAAAAGTCGTGAAAATGTGTGCAAATCTTTGAATATATGTATTTTTGAAGCAAACGTTTGTAACTCAAATTTTGCTTCTGGGTGGTCCCTGGAACTAGATATTTTGAGATGCGGGTCTGTGGCCAAATACATTTCAGTTTGGGGGTCCTTCACATGAAAAGGTTTGAGAACCACTGACATAGTAGTCTCTCAGGAACAGACTAACTGAGCTCCAGTTAAGTGAAAAGGACCTTTTCTTTGACGATGGCGAGCCAGATTGCTGACATAGAAACATAGGTTTTTCCAAAAAACCTTAGGAGGATTCAAAAGACACTTATAGAATCGGGTCAAAATTCAAATTTTCACGATTTTTCAAAAATAGCAGATCTACAAGCTCGCAGCGCGGCACTCGGTGCCGCGCTGTGAGCTTGTATATCTGCTATTTTTCAATAGTTAAAGCATAAAATAATGATACATGACAATGTGTACCCGTTCTAAATGGGTTTTAAATAAGAACACCCGGGGCAGATTGTTTGTCACTATGGAGTGGGAACAACTGTGTCCGATGATATACTGTACGATTCTGCCTTGTAGCCGTCTTTTATGTGTCACGCCGCCGCCCTATTGGTCATGGATATCAAGGCTGCTGACTGCCAATATCCTATTAAATGTGACCTCCGTGGGACAATGACAGGTGATCAGTTATGCACGCGTGTGGACCCTGCCTGCTTGTTATTCCTTTAAACAGCTCAGGTGTGTCTGTGGGGTCTCAAGGAGGCCTTTAAAACCACTTAAGCCCAACGCATTGCGTCGTAAACATATAGCAGAAATAGACAATCTATATAGGCTCACACACCTGCCGGGATGTGACGCGCTGTGAGTGTACATATCTGCTATTTGTATTATTTTCTAAATGAAACAAAAATTGTTTACGCTTTTAAATTTGTAGTGACGCCAGGGTGTATGTGGTTATGGCTGCATGCAAATGGCTGCTCATATCGAATGATCCACTCTATACGCTTTGGTTTCTTCTTAACTCCGAGAGTATTGTGTGACTGTGTCATTTTCTCAACTACTTTCTCCTCTCTCTCTCTCTCTCTCTCTCTCTCTCTCTCTCTCTCTCTCTCTCTCTCACTCTCTCTCTCTCTCTCTCTCTCAATTCAATTCAATTCAATTCAAAGGGCTTTATTGGCATGAGAAAACATACGTTTACATTGCCAAAGCAGAAATGTACACAATACAATACAATACAATCAGAACAAAATATATACAGGTGAAAACAGTTTTCATGCATCACGGTAACGTGCAGGCAGAGCAGTGATATATACAATGGTTTTTAAGGTGGTTGGGTTCCATTTGATATCCTTCTCTTATCACAGCAGCTCACGAATCTTGCTGCTGTGTTTGCACATTGTTTTACTTCCCCCAGCAGGTATGGGAGTTTTTCATCATTGGTCATATTTTGAAACTCTCCTTGGGTGGTTATGATCTGTGGGAAGTATGTGTCTCTGATGTCTTGGTACAGCGGACAGGTGGTTAGAAAATGTAGCTCAGTTTCCACTTCATTTTGTGTGCAGTGGGTGCAAAGTCTGTTTTCTCTAGGGAGCCAGGTATGCCTGTGACGTCCTTTCTCGATTGCAAGACTGTGCTCACTGAGTCTGTACCTAGTCAAGATTTTTCTTTGTTTTGGGTCGGCCACCTTGCTCAGGTATTCTGCCATGGTGTATTCTCTGTTTAGGGCCAAATAGCATTCTAGTTTGCTCTGCTTTTGGGTTGCTTCTCTCCAATGTGTCAGGTAGCTTTCTTTCTGCTGTTTTATAATTTGGTTTAGTCCAGTGAATTGTCTGTCTGGTGGCTCTGCTTGTGTTTGTGTACAGAGTTCCCGGACCAGTTGGCTGAGGGGGCATCTCTCTAGGGTTTCTCTGTGTGTGAGAGCCTTGTTATGAAGTGCATCTGGGTCACTTTCTTTTAAGTGGTTATAAAATTTGAATGCTCTCTTTTTTATTTTGATTATGAGAGGGTATCGTCCTAATTCTGCCCTGCATGCATTATTTGGTGTTTTCCGCTGAATTCTGAGAATTGATTTGCAGAATTCTGTGTGCAGGGTCTCTATTTGATGTTTGTCCCATTTTTCAAGGTCTTGGTTTGCGGCTGGTCCCCAGATCTCGCAACCATAGAGGGAAATTGGTTCTATCACAGAGTCCAGTATTTTTAGCCAGGTTTTTATTGGGATGTCTATTTTGATGTTCCTTTTGATGGCATAGAAAGCCCTTCTTGCCTTGTCTCTCAGGTCTTTTACAGCTTGGTTGAAGTTTCCTGTGCTGCTGATGTTTAGGCCAAGGTAGGTGTAGTTTTTTGTTTGTTCTAATGGGATTGTATTTAGAAAGAATTGCTGGTTTTGGCGGCTGGATCTCTTTTGAAATATCATGATTTTAGTTTTGGTTAAGTTTACTGTAAGGGCCCACGTCTGGGAGAATTTGTGTAGGAGATCGAGTTGCTGCTGCAGTCCTTCTTTGGTTGGAGACAGTAGCAGCAGGTCATCTGCAAAGAGTAAGCATTTGACTTCTGTTTTGCCTAGGGTGATGCCTGGTGCTGCAGACTGTTCTAAAGTTTTTGCCAATTCATTTATATATATATTAAAGAGAGTTGGACTCAGGCTGCATCCCTGTCTAACTCCCCGGCTTTGGGGGAAGAAGTCTCTCTCTCTCCCTCCTTCGCATCTCTCCCCCCTCGCTGTCTCTCTTTCTTGGTTATCAGTTTTTCTTTCACAAGCAAACACTTTTTGTGTCATATGCACTTTTCCCTCACTTTAGGTCTACCTCGGCTCACATGCACTCTTTCTCTCTGACCCCACCCCGCCCACTCCCCCCCCCCCCCCCCCCTCTCCTCAGTAAAAGGTCGGTCACTTGAGACTTCAGTAATAGCTCCCAGTATATTCTCCTCTGCGCGCGCGCACGTGTGTGTGTGTGTGTGTGTGTGTGTGTGTGTGTGTGTGTGTGTGTGTGTGAGAGAGGCAGGGTGCAGGACACACGCTGACCATAATCATATTAGGCAGCACTTCACTAAATAAACCAAACGGCCCTTCTCATCAGCTACACACAACCGCTAAGTGGGCCTCGGAGGCACTATGGCACCCCATTCAGCTGTGTGTATGTTGTGTGTGTGTGTGTGCGTGTGTGCATATGTGTGTGTGTGTGTGTGTGTAGATGTGGGTGTGTGTGTGTGTGTGTGTGTGTGTGTGTGTATGAGAGAGAGAGAGAGAGAGGGAGAGAGAGAGAGAGAGAGAGAGAGAGAGAGAGAAGGAGAAACACGGAAACATCGTTTTTACTGAAAAGTCGGAGGTGATTTACCGGACGCAGAGAGACGTGATCTGCTAGGCGTCATCACATCTTATACCTACAATTCCCAGAGAACAGTGTGTGCGTGTGCGTGTGTGTGCATGCGTGCGTGCGTGTGTGTGTGTGTGTGTGTGTGTGTGTGTGTGTGTGTGTGTGTGCGTGCGTGCATGTGTGTGTGTGTGCGCCATATAGTGCATGCATAGACAAACTGGCTGTCTATTAATAAGTGCTTCATCCAATTCTCACCGCCGGTGTCCTTGCAGCTCCCCGGCCGCTCAGGTCTGCTGCTCAAAGCTGTTTTCAACCACGGGGCTCTGCATGGGGGAAATCTGAGCTTGTTATAGAGAGAGCTGGAGATGGACAGAGAGGGGGGGAGGACGGGAGGGAGGGAGAGAGAGAGAGAGAGAGAGAGAGAGAGAGAGAGAGAGAGAGAGAGAGTAATAAGCACAGACAGACAGGTATGCTGTCCCAGAGATCTCCATGCTTTGTAGGGTTGCAAGTCTATTCTGGAGACAGCAGTGCGGTCAGCAGATCCACACCTACGCAAAGAAGAAGAAGAGATCGTTGAGGGACAACGGGACAGGAAGTTGAGGAATAACTCTCAGTAGATTAATGCAGTGGTACTCAAGCTTTTCAGGCCGCGACCCCCAAAATGTTGATATTTTAACTGGCGAGCACTAACATTTGAGGAATTACATTTTGTATGATACGGTTCTATTGTGAGAATAGCTGATCTACATGCTCTCAATGCCAGGGACGTGCAGAGAATGTTTGAGAGGGCGGGGCTGACATTTCTAAAAGGGCCTTATAAAGGGCCTATCGAAAATAGCAGACCTCCAAGCAGCGCGATGCGTTGTGAGCTTGGAGGTAATTTGTACTTTTGAATAAGTATGTTTTAAAGCATGTACTATTGAATACTTTAAGCATTTATTTAAACCAAGAACTCCAGTACTTTAAAGGGATAGTTCAACCGCAAAATGCCTTTTTTCTATGGATTACTCACACCATGGAGACTTGAATTCCATATTTTTTTCATTCCTAAGCCTCCTTTGTGTCTCCATATCATTGGCTTAGGAATGCGACAAAAACTAAACTTTATCTATGACAATATCTCCACGGGGTCAGTAATCAATAGAAAAATATATATTTTAGGGGTGAACTATCCCTTTAACTCATGTACAAATCTGACAGAGCAAAGTTTATTAAAAAAAGCAATATTTGACCAGGATACGAGCACTGACGTTGAGCACTCTGTCCACCGCCAGATATACCCTTATAAAGGAAGGTTATAATATGTTTCATGCTCTTCAGGCAGTGCTACTCTGCAACATACAAATATGCAGTATAGCACACACAGTAGCTTATCGTCATTTTCGGGCAGAAACCTTGTATCTCCAAGTTTCACATTTTTACTTTTTTCCACCAAATAAAGCCCTGCTTCATCATACAAGGCTGTCGCACAAAAGTAGTGAAAACAGCAGATCTACAAGCACACAACGCCTCGCACCGCAAGGCGTACATGAGTTTAGTTCATTTTTGAGCGGTGGTTACACCGTCTCCTATACGTGGCCATGTGTGTATGCGTGCGTGTGTGTGTGTGTGTGTGTGCGTGTGTGTCTGTATGTAGCCTGCAGGCCTGCAGTACCTTTTATGACCACACATGTTAAGGGAGGGGCGCTGTTGTTCAGGCCAGGCCAGACCATGCACACACACACACACACACACGCACGCACACACACACAGGGGGGAAGGGGGGGGGGGGGGTAAACCACCGCTCAGTTCACACGGGTGTGATTTTTTAAATGATAAATACAAAACGAACAGTCTTGGACATACAAGGTTTCCACTCGACAACGCCGTTATGACTCTGGGATCAGCTGTACTTTAATTAACTTTGATATGACGTGGCAGTGTCAGCCCAGGCCTGTACCCACGCACACACGCATAAAAATCGCCCTCTCACTCTCTCTCTCATCTTTCCCACTCTCCACCCGTTCCACGGCCTCCACCCTCTGTGTGTGTGTGTGTGTGTGTGTGTGTGTGTGCGTGCGTGCCTGCGTGCGTGCGTGCGTGCGTGCGTGCGTGCGTGCGTGTGTGCCGGTCTAACCTATTCCAGTCCTGCGGCAGTTGGTAGGCCAGCAGGCCACGGCCGCTGGAGTGCAGGGTTCAAGCAGAGCTGGGCTCCAGTAGCCTGTGTAGTCCATGACAGTGATGAACACACTGCTGTGTCTTTACAAAGCGTCCGCTGTGAGCAGAGGGCAGCGGGAAGAGCAACCCTCCTCCAGCCCAAACACACACACACACACACACACGCACGCACGCACATGCGCACACGCACACTCAGCACATACCGGTACAATACAGGCATTGGTTCCCAAACATTGGTTCTCAAACCTTGATATGTATTTGGCTGAATTGAAAAGATGTTGTGCCTGAGACACCCGTAGGATTATATATTATACTGTACATAGCCGGAAAATAAAATAGGGCCTGTGTTTAAAGGGCTTTGCACACAGACGTGTTCTTTCGCACAGACAAAACGGACTATTGCATTTATTTTTAAAGAAAACAATGATTCTCTATGACCTCATGCACACCGGCTCCGAATTTGCCGTGCGACAAGTGGCTGCGGCCGTGCGTTCTTTTCTCGATCTAAACCAGTCCGATTAGTGCGTCTTGTCACATGCGGTAAAAACTCATTGACTCATTTTATGACTCCTTTTCGGATCCGCAGTGTGGATTCCGCACAGCCTTGCACACCGAATCCAATGCGTTTTACTCACACAGCAAACGGAAAAAACGCAACGGTCCTGTGTGCAAAGGGCTTAAACTGTCCCTCATTTTTGCTGCCCGCGAATGACTTATCCCCAGACACCACTGTGAGAAACATGCAGTAGCCTACAATATGGCAGTACAGTGTAATGGGCATAGTCATTTACAGCAAGTACAATAAGTACAACTATAAATATATATTGTTTTACATTTTGTTTTGGGTGGATGGTGCACACACCACAACTATCGACAACATCAGTGTGGCCGTTCATATAATTATTGTGTGAGCATTATAGTTATGGTTATCATGCTTGGTATGGCTGTGCAGTTTGTGGCAAAGAATGTAGTCAAAATGGTTCAGCTGGGGGACTCCTTCACGTAAAAAGGCTGTTACTTGTACAGTTTGGGGCAAAATTCTATTGTCAAAAGAGTTATCTAAACACACACATGAGGACTCATACAGTGGGGAAACCCTTTAGTTGCAGTTTCAAATCTGAAGATAAGAGTACTCATGCAGGGGAGAAGCTGTGAACAGATGAACACATACCGGTACCAACAGACATGTTGTCGTTGTCCGGTGGAAACCTTGTATGTCCAAAACCGTTCGTTTTTATCATTTAAGAAAAAGTACTAAACTAGTGAAAACAGCCGATCTACAAGCACACAACGCCTCGCACCGCGAGGCGTTGTGTGCTTGTAGATCTGCTGTTTTCACTACTCTTGTGCGACAGCCTTGTCTGATGAAGCAGGGCTTTACTTCGCGAAAAAACGTACAAATTTGAAACTTGGAGATACGAGGTTTCTGCCCGACAGTGACGATATATATACAGTATATGGTCAAGCACGCACACGCACACGCACAGCCCACTGCTGTAGTGTAGAATGACTCACGGCATCCAGATGTTTTTCCTTCTTTTCGAATCAGGCGGGGACCCCCGGGCCCCCCAAACGGGGAAGGAATCAGCACAGAGGCAGGCGGTACAAATGTGCTCTGTCACATTTAGTACTTGAGTTGAATAACTGAAATAATTGCTTTTAAAATTACTTGTGGGGGAGTGAAAGTATACAAGTATACAAAAATCAAACCTCGGTTCGAAGTGAAGCGGTGAATTAGTAGTATTCTATGTGTTCTAGAGCTATGAAATCTGTGTTCTAGATCTATATATTCTGTGTTCTAGATCTATACTTTCTATGTGCTTTAGTTCTATATTTTTATGAATTCTGAATGAATGAATGATTTTGTCTGGAGGGCCAAATTGTCATGTGAAGCTTGACCAATCCTCAATTGGTCAAGCATGCACGGGACATGTACGGGACAGACAAAACTGACCAACCAGATGGGACAGACATGTACGGGACAGACAAAGCCACACCTTGGAAGCGGCTTTCACCGCCTCAAAAAAATACTAATACTCAAGTAAAGTACAGATACTCTGAAGTACAGACAGTGCTTGAGTACATTTACTTTATTACTTTGACAGTCAGTCAGTCAGTGGGTCTGCTGAGGAAGCGGTGAGCGATCCTGTGTGATTTCCGGTAAAAGGCTCTGGGTTCATTGATCTCTGTTGGGAGCTAAACACAGCCAGCCTTTTATCTGGCTAGACGACGGCTGCTCTGCTGCGGTGCACCGCTGCTGATGGATAAAAAACCTCTTTTGTAACGAACAACAACAGAGAGAATAAGCCACAGATGGACACCCACTCTGAATAAATCCTGTTTTTTGGTTTCATCTTGTGTTATGAAACTTGCTGTAGAGTGTGGAGCTCAGCAGTTAAAGAGGATGATGCTAATAAAGGATAGCGAGCCATCTTTTAGTCATTCAGGGTTTTTGTGTAAAAGTGATAGAATTATGTCATAATGAGTAAAATATGATTTGCACATCACATGGAACACATTTGTCCTATTTAATTTATCTATAGACTTATTCATTCAGCCAATGTGCAGGAACTGATCCAGAGAGCCAGACTAATGTACATATTATTACACTCATCACCACAAAAGGGAATGAGACATTTTGCTTGCCAAACACTTTGATTCACATTTGCTTTGAAAATGGATGCACAGTCATCAAACTGAGACATCACAGCTTGTGAGTTCCATAAACACCCCTCCGTCGATGAAGAGCTAAACAAAGAGATTGACCCCAAACTGATTGATCAGAGTTTGATTTGATTTTACACAGTAAAATCCTCAGTGTTAACTGTAATTTATCAATTGGTAACATTGAGAGTAAATGGTTACATTTGGTTCAACCCCAGAGTGAAAAATAACACTGAGGATGTTGTTTTGGTTCGCATTGCGAGGCGTTGTGAGCATGTAGATCTGCTATTTTCACAATATAACCGTGTATACATAATGTAGCCTAATGCCTCAACTCTTAGTGCTCGTCAGGGTGAGGGATCCCCAGTTAAAATATATATAATATATAATTATTTTGTGGGTCGCAGCCTGAAAAGGTTGAGAACCACTGATTTAAGGGCTAAAGATGAAGGAGCACTTGACCATTGAAGGCTCATTTCTGGATGGATGCTCACGTTACTGAACTCTGTTAAATCACTTTTAGGTGATCTGTCATTTTGCTGATTGTTTCTCTTATTGCGAAACTCTTTCTCAATGCGAACATGTGAAACTCAATGTGAATATCCCTGTTAAATAAAGGTGAGATAATAAGTTTAAAATGGTTAACATGAAAGTGTGAATGCTCAGGATGCTGGACACGGACAGGATGGCGGACGGAATGCCTTCAGGATAAGGAATATATTTTGTAGGGACAGGATCTGTAAACGATCCGCCAATGCAGTACCTGTCTAAAACTTGATGATGAGGATATGTGTGTATCGAATAGTTCAACCCACTGATGACTTTACTGCATGTGAATGTTTCTTTTTATGTTTTTTTTTTCTTTTTCTTTTCTATTCACCTTAACTATTCTGTGGACTGATAAGACAATGACGACAATGGGGGGGAGGAAAAAAAAGGAAAAAAGAAATGTATTGATTATACTGTAATGATATGAATCCATTGTTTGACTTTGACATGAATAAAGATATTCTTTAAAAAAAAAGAATGCCTTCAGGATGAAGAAAATGTGAGCCAGCCTTCTGATGAAGATACATGGACAGGAGAATGACACACTGGTCTGCAGCCACTGATGAATATCGTCGTTGTCGGGTGAAAACCTTGTATGTCCAAAACCGTTTGCTTTGCATTTATCATTTTAAAAATTATTTAAACTAGTGAAAACAGCCGATCTACAAGCACACAACGCCTCGCACCGCGAGGCGTTGTGTGCTTGTAGATCGGCTGTTTTCACTACTTTTGTGCGACGGCCTTGTATGATGAAGCAGGGCTTAATTACTTTTTGAAAGAACGTACAATTTTGAAACTTGGAGATACGAGGTTTCTGTCTGACAGTGACGATATGTGTTTACGTATATATGTGCGTGTGTGTGTGTGTGTGTGTGTGTGTGTGTGCGTGCGTGCGTGCGTGCATGTTTGTGTGAGTGTGCGTGTGCATGTACAGTACGTGCAGAGGATGGCAGGAGTAAATAAGTTCACACTGGCTGACTCTCTAATGAAACTATTAATTGAATGAACAGAGAATGTTGTCTTGATCCGCATCTCAGCAGCCCGTGAAATGAGTGGCTGAGTGTGTCTGTGTGCGTGTGTGTGTGTGTGTGTGTGTGTGTGTGTGTGTGTGTGTGTGTGTGTGTGTGTGTGTGTGCGCGCGTGCGTGCGTGCGTGCGTGCGTGTGTGTGCGTGCGTGCGTGTGTGTGCGTGCGTGTGTGTACTTGTACGTGTGTAACGTGAATATGAACATAGTGCATGCCCTTGTACGGCTCTGTGCATGTGCGCTCACACTCCTGTGAATGTTTGCATGAGTGCAAGACCTTGTGTGCCTGTATGTGTTTGTGCACGATTTTGTGGATGTACTGTATCTGTGAGTGTGTGTGTGCGCGTGTGAATGTGCGTGCGCGCGCGTGTGTGTGTCTGTGTGTGGGTGTGTGCGTGTGTGTGCGTGTGTGTGTGTGTGTGTGTATTTGTGCGTGTGTGTGCGTGTGTGTGTGTGTGTGTGTGTGTGTGTGTGTGTGTGTGTGTGTGTGCGTGCGTGTGTGAGTGTGTGAGTGTGTGTGTGTGTGAGTGTGTGTGTGTGTGTGTGTGTGTGTGTGTGTGTGTGTGTGCGTGCGTGCGTGCGTGCGTGCGTGCGTGCGTGCGTGTGTGTGTGCGCGTGCGTGCGTGCGTGCGTGCGTGCGTGTGTGTGGGGCGACAGAGTGACAGAGCGCTCCGTAAGCACATTTCCAACAGGCTAATTAAAGCTGCTCTGGAATAAGGCGAGGCTTATTAACGTCTCAGCACGGCCACTAAAGCCTGCTCCCAGCCCACCCAGGATCAATGCTCTTCATTAGGGACTGCCCTCAACACCCCCCCCCCCCCCCCACACACACACACACACCCCAAATTAAGAGCGGGGGGGGGGGGGGGGGGGGGGGCAGTGGGTTCCTTTAGTTTTTGTGGTGGTGGGGGGGTGTTTACATTATTCATAATCACTGTTGTCAGAAACCTCATATCTCCATATTTAGACTTTTCTTTAGTAAATTAATCAATTTAATTTAATTAATTAATTAATTAAAATTGCCGATCTAGCTCATAACGGGTCCCCCCCTGACCATACATTATGGTTTCACCTCCCCTCTTGCCCTTTCAAGTAGTGTCGTCCCACGCTACTGTATATAACAACGCTTAAATTGCCTCACGGTACTGGAGCCCCTATAGATCTATTTATTTGCACCACCCCTCACCCCTAAATAGCAGATCTACATGCTCACAACGCCTCGCAACGCTCAATTCATTAGAACAGTGGTTCACAAACCTTTTTGGCTCGAGAACCAAACTGGTGAAAACAGCCGATCTACAAGCTTGTAGATCGGCTTTGTATGATCTACAAGTAGATCTACTTGTAGATCGACTATTTTCACTACCGTATACTAAAACGTTTTGTTTTCTAATTTATGGAATTTATTTGATTTTTCCTTGATTTCTTGACGAAATTACAGAAAAAAATTATAGGATTTAGTTTTTAATTCAAGAAAAAACAGAAAAAGAAAAACAGGACCCATAAAAATGTGCCTGCGACCCACACATGTTTGGGTAATTTTCCTCCAGGCTGATTCTCATTCACTGCCATGCATGGTCCCTTCCCATCTGTGAACCTCCCTCTCTCCTCTCATCACCCCTTCCTCATATTCTCCGTCTGACCCCTGCCCCCCATGTCTCTCTCCCTCTTCCTCTATAGCCGCTATCACCTCCAGCTCTCCTCCAATGTCTCTCTCTCGCGGTGCGAGGAGTTGTGTGCTTGTAGATCGGCTGTTTTCACTAGTTTAAATCATTTTAAAAAATGATAAATACAAAATAAACGGTTTTGGACATACAAGGTTTCCACCCGACAACGACGCTATCCTCTGGAGGTATAGGCCTCTCTCCCCCGTCAGTCTGCCTGTCCATCCTCTGGGCCGTCCCCACGGGTCAGTCTTTGAGGCGGCATCAAAGGTCCAGCTGCTGCCGGCCCAGATCTCCTCTGGCTCCCTGACCTGCTGACTCTGGCCAAGATCACTGCTATAACACACCCCGTGGGCGAGTGATCTTCACACACACACACACACACACACACACACACACACACACACACACACACACACACACACACACACACACACACACACACACACACACACACACACACACACACACACACACACACACACACACACACCCATCACCGACGCCTCAGGAAAAAAGAAATACGAAATAAATAAGCGCAAACTCCATCAATTAATAACACGCTCCCGTGGGAGTTATAGCTTGTGTGTACATAAGCAGTATAGACGCACGTGCGCGCGTTGTGCACAGCATATTGCTGTTCTTTTTTTTCCCTTACCTATATACGGCGCTCTACGTACATAAAATTAGTAATTCATTTGTCGCCGGGGGAGGGGGGGTGGGGGGGTGGGGGGCAGATTTACGGAGGTGCAGGCTGGAACATATTTCCTCAGGTTCCCCTGGGGGCATCATTGCTGACTCGTGTCATATTTACTGTGTAATTGATTTTTAAACACACACTCTCTCTCTCTCTCTCTCTCTCTCTCTCTCTCTCTCTCTCTCTCTCTCTCTCTCTCTCTCTCTCTCTCTCTCTCTCTCTCTCTCTCTCTCTCTCTCTCTCTCTCTCTCTCTCTCTCTCTCTCTCTCTCTCTCTCTATCCACCCCCCTCCCTCCAGACACATTGATCCCTCCATTCCGACTATATACCCTCCACATTCATCTCTTCATTATGAGTCAAATGGCATCATCTCAGCGTTTCTCCGTTTATATATTTGATCTCTTTGCCTCCCATGCCCAGGAGAACCCAACCCAACACAACCCCCTATGCCTCCCCATCGCCTGTCCTCACCTTATTGCACATAAAGGGAGAGAGAGTGGAGGGGTGGGGTGGGGTGGGGTGTGTGTGTGTGTGTGTGTGTGTGGGGTGGGGGGGGGGGGGGGGGGGGGGGGGTGGGGGGGGGGGGGGGGGGTTGGGACAAGGAGAGAAGATGGAGAGATGGAGTGAAGGAAAGAGACAGCTGGGGAGTCTGGGGTTCACCGAGAGGGAGGGACGAAGACACACCATGAAGGGTGAAGGAGAAAAATAGAGGGAGCATAGAGAGAGAGAGTAAGAGAGTAAGAGAGAGAGACAGACAGACAGACAGACAGACAGACAGACAGACAGACAGACAGACAGACAGACAGACAGACACAGCAAGAGAGAGAGACGGGGGGAGAGAGACAGGGACAGAGGGAGGAGAGAGAACAGAGGGAGAGGCAGACAGGGAGAGAGACACAGGGAGAGAGACACAGGGAGACAGAGAGAGAGGAGGGGCACCTGATACACGTGTTATCATATCCTTGCTATGGGACTGTTATCAAAATTGTCATACCTTAGAGAAGGCTCAGTAGTCAGACTACCAGCTACCAGTAGCTGGGTAGTCCCAATATCAACCTTAATATCAGCCGAGAAGAAAGAAAAAAAAAGTTGCTCCCGAAGCGAGATTCGATACCGCGCCCAGTGACATCAGCCACCCGACGCTACCGTTCACGCCACTATAGACGACGGAGCCGCGCCGTCTCAGGCGCCGATGAGCCCCGTGAGGAGCCGCCGAGGCGAGCGATAGCGAAGCCGAGTCGCCGCGACGAGCGGTGCGAACGGCGCCTGAGCCGACTCAGCGGCGTTACCGAATTATGTGCCGTTATGGACAGAATAGTAAATTTTGACCAGGGGACTGCTCAGTGCTCAAATAAAGGAGTATCCACGTTGTCAAAAATAAGAGCAGACAAAAGAACAAGCGATTTCCAACCGTCTCGTTAGCTCAGTTGGTAGAGCATGGGACTAGTAAAACTCAGACCCGGGTTCGATTCTCACAGGGAGCCACCAGTACGTTATTCCAGAGAACGTGCGTTGGCGCATGCGCATTGCAATGACAAGTCTATGGGTGATATCGGAACTACCAGCTCCTGGTAGTTGGTAGTCTGACTACTGAGCCTTGGCCAAGGCATGACAGGGGTGATAACAGACCCATCCCAAGGGAGGATAACACGGGGATCGGCTGGGAGGGGTGGCAGTAAAAGAGCCATAAGTCAAGTGGGAGGTCCATATTTCCGGGGGTTTAACTTTGGGAGTAACTGAGCATTTCAGGAAGTATCAGAGTGTGGAGCCGGACAAAGATGAGGCGAGCGGAGCAGTGGCGAAGAGAGGAAACGAACGGAGGAGGCAGTGGTGGAAAAAGTACTCACATTTTTCAAAAGTATGAACACATTTTTCAAAAGTATGAACACATTTTTCAATGTAGAAACACTATGTTATAAGTAAAGGTCCATAATTCAAAATTTACTTGAGAAAAAGTATGAAAGTATTGGCATCAAAATATACTTCAAGTATCAAAAGTAAAGGTACAAATTGTGCAGATCTACAAGCTCACAACGCGTCGCATCGCGACCCGTTGTGAGCTTGTAGCAAAGCGGTTCACAGTATCTCTACAGTCATGTCATCAAATATATATATGTCCCATCTAGCACCACCATCTGGACGATATTTTAAAAACACATTTTTGGACACTGCACCACTGCACTACAGATTTTGCCCTAAAATCATGCTAAGTGGTACACAAGTCATGCCATTAACATGGATCTGTCCCATTTCCATATTCCCTCCTGATTCCCTCCTGGCTACCATTGCCTTCTAAAGTTTGTGTATGCGACCTGACGGTCGCTTATCTCCCGATTTAGGGAGTCTTACTGGTTTATGTATATTATCATTTATACCTGCGAAGTAACTGGTAACTAAAGTTTTCAAGTAATTGTAGTGGAGTAAAAGTACAATATTTGTAGTGGAGGAGAAGTAAAAGTATGGAAATACTCAAGTAAAGTACAAATACCTCAAACCTGTACTTAAGTACAGTACTTAAGTGAATGCACTTAAGTTACTTTACACCACTGGAGGAGGAGGGAGTTGGGTTGGCAAAGGAAACAGGAAGGAAACAAGTGCGACGAGAGGAAAGGAGAGCGGAGCGGGGAAGCGGAGAGGAGCAGGGAGCAGAAGCCCTCCTTCCTTCAGGGAGGCAGCAGGACTCCTCTAATCAATCCATGGATGCATTGTAAAATCAATGCTCTGTATAATTAGGGCAATCCAAGGGTAAAAAAAAAACACCCTACTCTGCATTTTGCCTCCGTCTGCACTCAAGACTAGGCTTTCTCCTGTAATAACGGCATCATTGTAAACTGCTTCAGGTCACTGTTGCACTACACTCTCGTCTAAATAGGTTGAAGTAATTGAAAGAAGAAAAAAAAAAGGCTCTAAGGATGCAGATCTGCATGCTTTTTCTTAAATAGTTTGATGGTATTTCTTGATGGAATTCCCGGTTTTGCACACTCCAGTCTAACTATCTTCTTTTGTCTCTCATCATCTCTGCACCATAAAATCCTCACCGTTAATTCAATTCTCTCTAAAGCCCTATATGGTTATTCTTGGTTGAGCATTGCAGCTGCGCATCAAAAATAGCTTGTAGATTTGCATCGTCGAAAGAGCGAGGTTTCCCCAAAGTAGACTACTCAAATTTTTAGCAGTATGAAAAAAAGCAGAAAAGGTATCAATGCTGCAGTGTAGAAAGACTAGTAAAGGTCCATTGTTATTTTCAGTGTGCAGCAAAATACAAATCAAGGGCCCTATTTTGGGTCAGGAGTGGCATGAGGTGTGCCAGAAGAAGTGGCATGTTTTAGATATTCGTCACTGTCGGGCAGAAACCTTGTATCTCCAAGTTTCGAATTTGTATGTTTTTTCATAAAGTAAGGCCCTGCTTCATCATACAAATCTGTCTCACAAAACTAGTGTCTCACTGTCTCAGTGTCTCACTACTTTAACATAAAATAATTAACCTGACTTTCGCCAGATGGTGGCAGCATTGCGTTGCATTGCTTTACCATCTGGGCTCGGTCCGGCAGAGTTGATAACACTCGTAAAGTCCCGGGCCGGACCAATCAGCGGCAGCTATGGGCGGGCTCTGAGCAGCTCTGAGCCAATAGAGTCTGATTGCAGACCACGTGGAAACCCAGGAGGCAGATTCTGGGTGCAACGTCATGCAGACAGGCCAATATGAGTGGTTGGAGTTGGCACTCCCAGACTGTGACAGAGAGACGGCCATATCCAATCACCTGCTATAGAATTTGAAAAAATGGCCCGCCCCTTACATCGGTTCTGCCGGAGCGAGCCCAGATGGTAAGCAATGCAACGCAATGCTGTCACCATCTGGCGAAAGTCAGGTTATAAAATAATAATGGAACGGTTTTGGACTTACAAGGTTTCCACGTGACAATGACGTATTGTATAAGGCCTCGCGGTGGGAGGAAAGGTGAAGTAGGGGGTGTGTCCTTTGCAGATCAGCAGTGCACTGCAATTTTGGAGTCAACGAGGACTGCAATATGTTATCATCGCTGTCGGGCAGAAAGCTCATAATTAGGGATGCCCCGATCAGGGTTTTTTTGCTCCCGATCCGATACTGATCAAATATTATTGCTTCCGATTCGATCCCGATCTTTCCCGATCCGATCTTTTGGCAAGGCATTAAGAAGAAAAAAAAATTCTATTCATTCTATCACTTGGTTCTCAACCTTTTCAGGCCGTGACCCCCAAAATAATCATATTTTAACTGGGGACCCCGACCCTGAAGAGTTGAGGAAGTATATTTTGTATAACACGGTTCTATTGTGAAAATAGCAGATCTACATGCTCACAACGCCTCGCAACGCGAGGAGTTGTGAGCATGTAGATCGGCTATTTTCACAATTTCTGGCTTTAATATTTGACAATTTGGCCAATGTTTAATTTGTCATTTTAGAGGTATTAAAAAGTCCTTAATTTTTCACTTTCGAAATGTGCAGATACCCTCTATACACTTAAACTTTATGTTGATTTGTTTACTGTTGAGAGAGAAAACAATGTTGCACATTAAGTTAATCATCTGGGGACCCCCCCAAAATAATTTGAGGACCCCCCTGGGGGTCCCGACCCACAGGTTGAGAACCACTGAGCTAGTTGACAGTGCAGAGAGACATAATTGCCTTCCTTTGATCCATTAGCAAGGGGCCAATTACTACTTATTGGCATCAGCTGCCAGCTGTACACAGAGTCTGACACAATCACCTTCCCTCTGCAGTGCTCTGTCTGTCTCATTTCTCCAAAAGCCCTTGAATATGATTGAAAATGATTAAGGATTACTGTGATTATGGTAAGCTTACATTTCATATCGCATTCACCTTACCTGTAACTTTCAGTACTCCCAGAAAATTTTTTTTTGAAAAAAAAAAATGAAAAAAAAACTTTTTTTTTTTTTTCGATTTTTTTTTCCCCGATCTCCGATCTTATAAAAACGGCCATATCGGCGGCCGATCCGATCACGTGATCGGGATCGGGCAACACTACTCATAATATACCCATTTGAATTTTTTATGTTTTCCGGAAATGAGCTTGCAGATCGTTGTGAGCTTCTAGATCTGCTCTTTCCGCTATTTAAAACTATGTATGTTTTACTTAAGCATGAATCCCTCAAGATGGACAACTTATCTTTTTGCATGTTTTTATGCATTCTAAACAACGGTTAAATGCTTGTATCCAACAACGCTGTTGTGCATCATGTTGCAAGGAGAATATTGAAGGCATAATACTGTATATCGTTGTTGTCGAGTGGAAACCTTGTATGTCCAAAACCGTTTGATTTGTATTTATCATTTTAAAAATGATTTAAACTAGTGAAAACAGCCGATCTACAAGCACACAACGCCTCGCACCGCGAGGCGTTGTGTGCTTGTAGATCTGCTGTTTTCACTACTTTTGTGCGACGGCCTTGTATGATGAAGCAGGGCTTTACTTTGCGAAAAAAAAATTACAAATTTGAAACTTGGAGATACAAGGTTTCTGCCCGACAGTGACTCCTTATTTCACCTTCATAAAAATTGTACCGATTGTACATGTTCTGTTTGGCTCATCGCTGGACATCATTGACCTGTTTTTTTAAGATGCTTCAGGGAGCAGACACGTACACGCCACGGATGGAGAGTAAAGCAGACTTGTTCACTGAATCTTTCCTTTCATAGTCCAGTGCACTTGAAGCTATATACACTGGGAGTACCAGCCCCATTTTATAGACTGCATTTCTCTTGGACAGCATGGGCAAAGTGGACGCTGTGCAGACTTCCACCTACTGTGTGTGTCCATACAGTCCACCTAGCATAGTTTATTTGGCAATCACAAACTGGTCTTATGAACTGGGTTTAACTGAGAAACACATTTTATAGGATCAGTGTCAGCATATTAACCATATTTGTTATCTGTTGTTATTGTTAAATTTACATCTTCTACTCTTGGCAGTCAGTTTTAGGAGCTGCAGACTCAGCACGACGTTGTGAGAGAAATTACGTTATCCAAGGCCTTCCTTCCATTATACTGTGGAAATTGTCTAAATCGACTAAATTGATGTTTCATGTTTAAAAGTGTCTCCAAACACACTGCAAAGACTAGAGCTGACAATCAGCTGTTGGCTCTGTTCGGCACTGCGTGAGAGGAATTACATCTCCTTATGGGCAAATACATGAATGCATTACATCAGGGGTCAGCAACCTTTTTGAAATGAAGTGTCATGTTTTTTATTTTCTACATAGTCAGTGCGCCATGTCAACATGATAATGACATGCTATCAAACATTCTGACATATCTTGATCGGCAGGACATTGTTATGACGATCATTAGATCATAATCCACCTATCTCCCCAACTCCCTCCCCAGTCAGAGTTCAGAATTTTAATGATGGCCATGTTATGTTAAAAATATACTTGATTTTAAAATAAAAATACTCTCTTCAGTGTGCCAGTGATCACCCTCCCCTGTGCCAATGTTGGCACCCGTGCCTAAGGTTGCCTATACCCCCACATTACGTTATATGTTATACCCCTTATTTGATGTGAATGTAGCTCTCACACACCCCTGCAGTGGGCAGAGTTTTACTGTCGCTTAAAACAAGTAACATACATTTTGACGTTAAACTGCAAATGCAATTAGTTAAGATGGTGGTCCACTGTGTCCACAACGGACTCCATTTCCCACGGCTAGTAGACGAGTATACCTTTCTGTTTTGTTTCAACCCGGGTCATATATGAACACAAAACTCGCAGATACTTACAGTACATCCAACGATTACAAATAAAAGGATGTCTATCAATCGTCATGCTCATGAAATGTCAGTGTTTTGGTTCAATGAGTGATTTCTCTCTCCGACTACCAGCATCGATGCCGTGGGACACACCACATAAAATACGACCGATTAACAGTCACAGATGTTCCATGATGGTCCAATTGCCCGATCAAGGCCTTTAGACGCATGCCGCTAGCAGGGCTACAAATCGCCCCAGACGGACGTGTAAGGGTCCATTTGGACCCATGCTCGTCCATATATGGGCAGTGGGAGAGAGTTGGACCTCCACTCCACATTTCTCACACATATTCTCTGGTCCCAGTCCACTCATGGAATTGTCACTGTTTTGTGTTCCCTGCCCTCCTCGGGGGAAGGTGATGAAAAGGTATTAGTATCTCTCTCTCTCTCTCTCTCTCTCTCTCTCTCTCTGTCTCTCTGTCTCTCTCTCTCTTCCTGTATCCCTGCTGAAATATTCATACTCTAAACTCCAGGGCTGGGAGACACTACACTGCTGTTGTGTTTGCTTGCTTATGTGTGTTTGTGTGTTTGGAATCCGAATGGGCACACCTGTGTGTTTGTGTCTGCTTTGTGCATGTGCGGGTACATACTACCGTATATGCCAGTGTGTTTGACTGCAAATGTGAACACCTGTGCAGCACATGTGTGTGCATGTGCATGTATTTGAGTAAGGTGCTAGTGTGTTTTTATGAAAATGTATACATGATATGTCTATATATGTTTCTGTGTGCTTTGGTGTTCATGCTCACATCCATGTCCTTTCTCTTCATCTTTGTATTAGTCAGGTTCACTATGTTGTTTTGTTCAAAGTTTTTGGAGATTTGCAAAATAATACATTTTTGGAATCTTCAGACCGTGAAGAATTCAAAAATAAATGTTGCCATTTGCACAGACACCTGCATGGAGGCCATTTTGGAAATTCAAAATGGCCACCATAAAATACAAAATTTGTGTTATCTTGGCTTCTAGATAACCTATAAACAACTAGTAAGACACCTCAGGGTGACTTGCGACCTCAGGGTGACATGCGACCTCGCAAGGTCGCGCCAATTCTTGGCCATCTGGCCAACCACAGCGTTTCTCTGACGATTCTAGTTGTTGTCATTCTGGGGGAAGTTTGTTCATGTTTTTGTGAGGGTATCAACCCTAGGAGACACGGGGAGAACATGCAAACTCCACACAGAAAGGCTCTATCGCCAACCCCACCTAGGGTGTGGGCGCTGATGATGCAGAGGGAGGAACACACCGCCCATATATGTCCTTAATATTGATAACATAATATCCTTAATAATGTCCTTAATATTGACAATATAGGAATCTCCATATATGGGCATAAAACGTACATAAGTAATGCCAAGCAGGGCCTTGGTTTGGTGCCTGTGGATCTCCATATATGGGCATAAGGCCTGGAATTTATGACATCAGAAATCTCCATGTATGGACATAAAAGTTTTTTTTCTTTGTCTGGGAATGACCATATATGGACTTTTATACCCTGAGAAATCTCGTAGCTTGTCTGACTGTCAGTATAGGAAGTGATGTCACGTGACATCCTTTTTATGCCCATATATGAGTCATTCTGTATGACTCACTGACATCACACTGACATCACTTCCTGTACAGAAGACAGACAGACAGTCAGACAGACAGACAGACAAGCTAGGAGGTTTTTCAGGGTATAATGCGACCTTCGGTCGCAATAATAACTAATAAATATGCTAATCCTATGTTTTCTGGGTCAAGGAAGCTCAGCATCTTGCACTGGCGTGACCAAGGGGTGTCCAGGGAAATAATCATACTAATATAGTTCTTATATAGGCTATTACATTACATTAGGTAGTACATTTACATCAATGATGCATATATTTTTCTTAATAGTTCAATGTGAATGCATTTTTTTGTCTTCTGTCCTCTGTCAGTACCAGTGCTTGGAATCGAGCTTGAGGCTGATCTTACTGCACACCATTTCTACTGCCAGTATACAGTAGTTCCCTTCCTTTCATTGCTGTATCCGAGATTAAGGTGATGTCATCCTCGGGACCTCTCTGCCATTGATTGCAAGTCTCAATGCATGGTCTATCTCTACAATGAACAGGAAGGGGGCCAGAGAGTCACCCTGTGGGACGCCCGCTAGGATATCAAATTCTTTGGTGTCACAGATTCGGACCTTGGCTCGAGTCTGGCTGTAGCTTGCCTCTATCATCTGAACCAATTTTTCAGGACCGGTGATCATCGCTGACTGGTTCCGCTCCCTTACCCCTTCCAATATTCTCCTCAGCGCCAGTATCTGCTCGCCTGTTGCTTGTTCCGGGCGGAAGCCATTCTGGGAGTTTCTCAGTAGAGGGTCTAAGATAGGTCTAAGACGGTTGAGGATCACCCTGTTAGCTGTCTTGGTGACTTGTGAGCTCATGCTGATGCCACGGTAGTCTGTGTGCAGCAGGTGGGGGAAGAATGCATTTAGTTTCTTTCACATTGAACTAGACAAAATCACACCCAGTGTGAAGTGATCAGTGCTGTTATTTAGTGTGGTTGCTGTAGGCAACACACTATTGTATTCGGTCCGAGATGTAATTTTCCCAGCAAAGTGAACCTGTGTTTTGTACACTTTCTGAGTAATGTTATCCAGGTTGGGCGCTTTTGCTCTTGCTTCACTTGACATCACAACATATAGTCTAATATAAACGGTAAGATGGAGTTCATTTCCCAGTGGAATCCTCGTGACTCACGTCATCATATTGATGACGTCACTCTTGCCCAAATAGGGAGGGGCGGCAGCCTGCGCACATCGGTGTTGTCAGGCACGCACGGCAACCGGTTGTGTTGTGAGTGAGGTCAGACCAGAGCTCTGCTCAGCATTGTATATAAGATCTGAACATATCTTTGAATTCAACTTCATTCCTCAGGGAGAACGGGATTATCTACTCATAGTTGTACGAGAAGGAGATAGGAGAGAAGGAGAGTCAGAAAGAGATAAATTGTCCATTACCCCACAGAAACTAAATCTCTGTCCCTATCACAGGCCATGTATAGATGCAGATGTGATGATGAACCACCACTCCAAGAAGGAGTGTGGTCTCTATCTTCCCAGACTAAGGTCTGCTGTTCTGGTTGTATCAGACCTCAATCGAGCCATGACGACCTCTGCTGCCAAATGCCCATAAATGGATACATCCCCCCAGAATCCTTCCAGCAAACCACCAGAATTGTAACCAGCGAGGAACAAGGAGACACAGACGAACCAAAATCCTCCAGTCATCAAAGGTTTACCAAGACATTAACTCAACCAGGAGAAGTGAAGACACATCAGCTGACTCCTAAGAAAACTCACATCTGTAAACAGTGTGACAAGAGTTTCAGTGGTTTGAGTCACCTGACGAAACACCAGCGTATCCACACAGGAGAAAAACCTTTTGTCTGTAAAGAATGTGACAAGAGTTTCAATCAGTCAAGTGCTCTGAAGATACACCAGCATATCCACACAGGAGAAAAACCTTTTGTCTGTAAAGAATGTGACAAGAGTTTCAATCAGTCAAGTGCTCTGAAGATACACCAGCATATCCACACAGGAGAAAAACCTTTCATCTGCAAAGAGTGTGACAAGAGTTTCAGTCAGTCTATTCACCTGAAGACACACCAGCGTATCCACACAAGAGAAAAACCTTTTGTCTGTAAAGAATGTGACAAGAGGTTCAATCAGTCAGGTGCCCTGAAGTCACACCAGCGTATCCACACAGGAGAAAAACCTTTCCATTGTAAACAGTGTGACAAGAGTTTCAGTCGGTTAGGTAACCTGAAGACACACCAGCGTATATGCACTGGAGAAAAACCTTTTCACTGTAAACAGTGAAAACCACCATCTGCACAATGGAGGAAAAAAAACTTTAACCGTAAACAATGTGCGTCATCAGCGCCCACACCCTTGGTGGGGTTGGCGAAAGGGGCTTTCTGTGTGGAGTTTGCATGTTCGGGGAAATCTAGCTCTTTCGACAAGTCATTCTTTCGAATATGAGCGTCGGCAGGTTAGCTACTAACCCGCGTTGGCAGGTTAGCATCTCACCAGGTTAACTAACATTCACCTGTGTCGCGAAAGAACCGTCGAACAGAGAAAAACCTTTTGTCTGTAAAGAATGTGACAAGAGTTTCAATGCTCCCTACATGTTCTCCCCGTGTCTCCTAGGGTAGATACCCTAACAAAAACATGCATTAATCCTGGTTTCTATACTGCCTCCCCCTGGCCAGCCGGGGCCCCCCAGGCATGGCAGAGGGAGAGCAGAAACCAGGATTACAGTTTAGGCAATACTGGGTGAAAAAAATGGGTTACAAAATCGTGGGATAAAAATTATAGAATAATAAAACGTGAACAATATGGTCACACCAAACTATGGCTGTAGGCTGATTAATGCAGATTGTGCACGGCCGCCTGTTTTGTGCAACCAGTGCTTCCTGAAGTGAGCAGTGCTTTTTATGAGTTCATTTCATTAGGCGTCCCGCAATGCTTGGCCAATGGCAAGCTTTGTGGAACTGTGAGAATGACGATGTTAGCACCTGGAAACAGTACAGAGCCATGGGTTGCCAGGGGTGTCGAACCAAATTGTGGGCCTGCATACAAGGATTCACTGTGTTATTTTGTGCTTTAACACTGCGAGCTTGTAGATCTGCTATTTCTGAACATTTTTGAAAATGTCTTTGAAGGTTTTTTGAAAAACCTATGTTTTCTATGTCAGTGGTGCTTCTTCTTTTGTGTATCATCGTCCTTGATGATTGGTTGACGACATTTTATTTCACAAGATTTCTTGGAAGGCCATGGGGCTGGCTGTCGTCTTCTCCCCCTCGCTGACGTTGGCTTAGGCAGGATTTAAACCACTCACCTTCCGCATGAAAGGGCATATGCAATAACCACTAATAAAAGAGACAAAGACAAACATAAGACAAGCAACAAAGCGGGGGACTGGGAGGATGACTTGAATGATGCAGATTTAAGCAGGATGCGTATTCTGCTTAAAGAAGAAACAAACAAAAAGCGACAGAGATCTCATATATGGGCATAAAATGGACGCAGATAAACAGATATCTTATTCTCCATATATGGGCATATATGGGCATAAAATGGATGCAGAATCACAAAGATCTCCATATACGGGCATAAAAGGGACACAGACAGGCAGATACAGAGATCTCCATATGGGCATAAAATGGACGCAGATAGACAGATATCTCCATATATGGGCATATATGGGCATAAAATGGACCCAGAACTGTATCTGCAGAGATCTCCATATATGGACATAAAATGGACGCAGACAGACAGATACAGATATCTCCATATATAGGCATAAATGGACACAGGCAAACAAATGGCTTAAAAAATGGGTCCTAGGACAACAGGTATAATGGGGTTTGCATTAAGGGGGGGGGGCATTCACTCCCTATTTACATCGTTCCGAGTTGGCCAGGTTGCCGACTAGACGCTCGGTTCTAGTATTCAAAGATTTGCACACATTTTCACGACTTTTCAAAAATAGCAGATCTACAAGCTCGCAGTTCTCTAGAAGCCAAGATCAGAACGTCCAAAATGGTGGACATGTAGGTGTCTGTGCAAATGGCAACATTGTTTTTTGTATTCCCCATGTGTGAAGTGATCAGTGCTATTATTTAGTGTGGTTGCTGTAGGCAACACACTATTGTATTCGGTCCGAAATTACATTTTCCCAGCAAAGTGAACCTGTCTTTTGTACACTTTCTGAGTAATGTTATCCAGGTTGGGCGCTTTTGCTCTTGCTTCACTTGACATCACAACATACAGTCTAATATAAACGGTAAGATGGAATTCATTTCCCAGTGGAATCCTCGTGACTCACGTCATCATATTGATGATGTCACTCTTGCCCAAATAGGGAGGGGCGGCAGCCTGCGCACATCGGTGTTGTCAGGCATGCACGGCAACCGGTTGTGTTGTGAGTGAGGTCAGACCAGAGCTCTGCTCAGCATTGTATATAAGATCTGAACATATCTTTGAATTCAACTTCATTCCTCAGCGAGAACGGGATTATCTACTCATTGTTGTACGAGAAGGAGATAGGAGAGAAGGAGAGTCAGAAAGAGATAAATTGTCCATTACCCCACAGAAACTAAATCTCTGTCCCTATCACAGGCCATGTATAGATGCAGATGTGATGATGAACCACCACTCCAAGAAGGAGTGTGGTCTCTATCTTCCCAGACTAAGGTCTGCTCTTCTGGTTGTATCAGACCTCAATCGAGCCATGACGACCTCTGCTGCCAAATGCCCATAAATGGATACATCCCCCCAGAATCCTTCCAGCAAACCACCAGAATTGTAACCAGCGAGGAACAAGGAGACACAGACGAACCAAAATCCTCCAGTCATCAAAAGTTTACCAAGGGAACTTATAAAGGGAAGACAACTCACATCTGTAAACAGTGTGACAAGAGTTTCAGTGGTTTAAGTCACCTGAAGACACACCAGCGTATCCACACAGGAGAAAAACCTTTTCACTGTAAAGAATGTGACAAGAGTTTCAATCAGTCAAGTGCCCTGAACTTACACCAGCGTATCCACACTGGAGAAAAACCTTTCTATTGTAAACAGTGTGACAAGAGTTTCAGTCAGTTTATTCACCTGAAGATACACCAGCGTATCCACACTGGAGAAAAACCTTTTGTCTGTAAAGAATGTGGCAAGAGTTTCAGTCAGTGTAGTCACCTGAAGATACACCAGCGTATCCACACAGGAGAAAAACCTTTCTATTGTAAACAGTGTGACAAGAGTTTCAGTCATTTAGGTCACCTGAAGAGTCACCAGCGTATCCTCACTGGAGAAAAACCTTTCTATTGTAAACAGTGTGACAAGAGTTTCAGTCGGTTAGGTAACCTGAAGACTCACCAGAGTACCTATACACACTGCAGAAAAACCTTTACACTGTAAACAGTGAAAACCACCATCTGCACAATGGAGGAAAAAAAACTTTAACCGTAAACAATGTGCGTCATCAGCGCCCACACCCTTGGTGGGGTTGGCGAAAGGGCCTTTCTGTGTGGAGTTTGCATGTTCGGGGAAATCTAGCTCTCTCGACAAGGCATTCTTTCAAATATGAGCGTCTGCAGGTTAGCTACCCGCGTCAAGGTTACTGAGGTTAGGGTCAGGGTTTGGGTTAGGTTTAGGCATCATTCACCCATGTCAGCAGGTTAGCTACTCACCCGCGTCGGCAGGTTAGCATCTCACCAATGAACCGTCGAACAGATGTTATGTCGCAATGTCGACATGCTCCCTGCATGTTCTCCCTGTGTCTCCTAGGGTAGATACCCTCACAAAAACATGCAGTAATCCTGGTTTCTATACTGCCTCCCCCTGGCCAGCCGGGGCTCCCCAGGCGTGGCAGAGGGAGAGCATAAACCAGGATTACAGTTTAGGCAATTGGTACTGGGTGAAAAAATGGGTTACAAAATCGAGGGATAAAAATGATAGAATAATAAAACGTGAACAATGTGGTCACACCAAACTATGGCTGTAGGCTTATAAAAGCAGATTGTGCACGGCCGCCTGTTTTGTGCAACCAGTGCTGCCTGAAGTGAGCAGTGCTTTTTATGAGTTCATTTCATTAGAAGTCCCGCCAATGGCAAGCTTTGTGGAACTGTGAGAATGACCATGTTAGCACCTGGAAACAGTACAGAGCCATGGGTTGCCAGGGGTGCCTGGGTACAAGGATTCACTGTGTTATTTTGTGCTTTAACGCTGCGAGCTTGTAGATCAGCTATTTTTTGAAAAATTGTTAAAATGTGTGCAAGTCTTTGAAGGTTTTTTGAAAAACCTTCGTCCTCTATGTCAGTGGTGCTTCTTCTTTCGTCCTTGATGATTGGTTGACGACATTTTATTTCACAAGATTTCTTGTTAGGGTGGCCATGTCTTTTCCTCCTTGCTGACGTTGGCTTAGGCAGGATTTGAAACACTCACCTTCCTCATGAAAGGGCATATGCACTAACCACTACACCAACGTCGCGCCCCTTAGTGGTGCTCAAACCTTTTCATGTGAAGGACCCCCAAAATGATATGTATTTGGCCACGGACCTCCATCTCGACTCAAAATATTTAGTTCCAGGGACCCCCAGAAGCAAAATTTCAGTTACAAATGTTCGCTTAAAAAATACATAGGCCTATATTCAAAGATTTGCACACATTTTCACAACTTAAAAAAAAATAGCAGATCTACAAGCTCGCAGTTCTCTAGAAGCCAAGATCAGAATGTCCAAAATGGTGGACAAGCAGGTGTCTGTGCAAATGGCAACATTGTTTTTTTTTTTTTTTTTTATCCCACGATTTTGCAAACCATTTTCAGCCAGTGGCAAACATTGTTTTTTGGATTCCCCATGCTCTGAAGAGTCCAAATATGTATAGTTTTGCAAATCTCCAAAAACCTTGAAGGAAGCTATTTTTTTTTCTTTTTTTTACATTGTGAACCTGACTACAGTATGTGCAATGTGAAAAAGCATACAAGCATGCATGTGATTATTATAGTACATGTTGGCAGAGGTGCACGTTACTAATTACGGGGAGATTGACGACATTACTAGCCTCTTTTTATTTGGCCATAAAAGTACTTCCTCTCTTTCGCCATCCCTCTGCCGTCCTCTCATTGGACCGTTCCGTATCCATCTCTAATGGGGCTCAAATTGGCCCAATCGCACGCGTGTCTGCACGTACATCTGTTAATTTCCAGCCGCTCCAGCAGGAGTGTGCGGTGTCACGGCGTGATGAATGGAATGTGCTGCATACAGTATCACTCTTTGTCCCAATAATAGCAGCCTAACACCATTTCCTGGTTCCACAACACTGAGCGCCACCCAGGCGAGCGGTGTTTAGCGCTGACAGCGGAGTGATGTCTTTCTCATTGAATACCTATGAAGTCCTCTAGATGTCCATTAATGATAGATTCCATACGTAATAAAAAAAGGGAGGAAAGAAAAAAAAAAACACCTGGCCGGGGTTCCATGAAACACGGCCTGAAACTGATCCAAAACCCTGACTGCTTCTGCGCGTTGTAAAACCGTCCGTGCAGGCACGTGCACACATAGACATCAAAGGGTGCTTGAGCCCCTGCCCTTTTATCCGTCTGTAAAAAGTGCTCTCTCCAGACCATGAATTCAGTTTTTACTATGGTGAAAGAATTTGATTATGTTTAGTTCAGTGTGGTATCACGCACCGAAAATAGCCAACCTCCAAGCTCACAACGCGTCGTGTTGCGACACGTTGTGAGTTTGGAGGTCGGCTATTTTTGATACAGTATTTTCAGGCCCTTTTCGAAATTTCAGACCCTGCCTCTTTAACATTACAGCACAGACACACCATACACTCACACACTCACAACACTCTCTACAGTACATGCACATATTGCACAGATGTGCACACTTTTGTCCACGTCGTTGTTGTCGAGTGTAAACCTTGTATGTCCAAAACCGTTCATTTTGTGATTTAAAAAATGATTTAAAATAGTGAAAATAGCAGAGGCGTTGTGTGCTTGTAGATCTGCTATTTTCACTGGTTTTCTTGTGACAGTCTTGTATGATGAAGCAGGGCTTTACTTTACAAAACATATTTTTACACATTTGAAACTTGGAGATACGAGGTCTCTGCCCGACGACAGTGACGATAATATTATACACTGACCCGTGTCACACAGTCAAATACACACACCTATTAATACATGGGCATACATACTGTATGCAGGCAGGCACGTGCACATACATGCACGCACACACACTCAGTCCACGCTCATCTCTCCATATTTAATCTATCTAAGTGTTTTCACACCCCGCCCTCCTTCTACTAGCGTTTTCCTCCTCTCTGGACGCTGCCACTCACATGTCACTCCTCTCTCCTCCCAGCTCACAGACCTGCCTCTCTCTCACTAGCCTACCACATTCTGATGGCTGGGCTTTGAATATGGAGGGGAGGTGAGCAAAAAGCTGTGGTTGTCAAACTTTGACATTTGAAGGTCTGCCCTGAACTCTGACAGTGTACAAATGGAATGGTTCCATTTGTACACTGTCAGAGTTACAGACTTGTAAGGGTCAATTTAGACCTTCGTAAAGGAACCTAAAGAGTCCCTGAAATCCACTTTGAGAACCATTGCTCTAATGAAGGCAGAGTTTGATATACCGTAATTGTAGGAGTGGCGAGGCCTCAGCTTAAATCAAATCCAGTGATGAAGTGAGCGAAAAATGCTTTTTCTCTTCCATAAAAACATAGATCAGAGAAAAGGAGGTTGAAAGTCAGCTGGATGCATTGGATTAAATGAATAAAATCTGCGGCGCGATGCTCTCAGCGTCTAATATAAACAAACCGCGGTCAACTGACGGCATGAATGGAAGGCCCCGACGTTACGTTAAGGCCTAACAATGTTAATGTAAAAACAGTGCCGGTCCTGGACTAGTCCAGGAAAGGCACATCGGATTGCGGAGGCCATTCCCAAAGTTGTCCGGGAAAGGCATCAAAAGAGTTAAGAGTTCAGCAGATATGATCATTCAGAAGTTTTGAAACAGGGAAAGGCTTACGCTTAGAGATTAGAGATTAGAGATTTAAATGTCAGCTACATGGCGAGTGCTGGGCACAAGAGAATTTAAAGGTTTGTTAAATGAAACAAATGCACCAACATTTCTTGCTCCACACCTCGATTGTGACCTTGACTTTTTCAAGCAAAAACGTAATCATCTGTTTGGGGAAGGCCACTGATCATTCCTGCCAAGTTTAATGAAAATCAACCGATCTATTCTTGACTTTGATGGTGACATTGACCTTTTCAGCACAAAACGTAGGCTACTCATCTCCTCATGGCTGCCTACTGATCATGCCCTCCAAGTTCCCTGAAAATCTGCCCATTCATTCTTAAGTTATCATGCTAACAGAAACAGACAGGACCGATTACAATGCACTGTGTAGAATAGACTAATAAAGCTAGTTAACGCAGATACATAATCCTAATTGTCATAACTGTGTCACAGGCACGTTCTTTTTTTCATTATGCTAATTTAAGAAAGCCACACATAATAATACAATAGAATTGAACTTAACTTAAGCCCTATACACAATCAAAGTGAGCAGTGCTATTTATGAGATACTTGTGGGCTCGCCTGAAAGGCGAGAACACTATGTTATCTTCATTATATTTAAATTTATCTATCAAGTTCCGCCCGACAGTACAAAGGCAGGGCCCTTAGCCAATGAGGTGCAATTGGAAACATCTGGGAGTGGTGTTAGCTGGAGTATTGGTTGAGCTTCACATGACAGTTAGCACGCTGCAGAATATAGTCATGTTGGCAACCACACTTGCAATTGAGGTGCCAATGAGCCAAAGGGTAGATCTTTGTGCCTATACATGGTGTTAAATATTATTTATTTATTTAACATTTCCTACCTCCTGAGTACTGTTTTTTGATTAAGAGTTTTTATTTTAGTTTTTTATTTTTATTATTTCTTTACGAGCGAGCCCACACTGTTGCGAAGCTTGGCCAATGTGACTCTGGGCGTACAACAAACTTTGAGCTCTTTGTGCCAAGATGTAGGCCAGATGTAGGCCACACCACAAAGCCAGATGTTTGAGCTTAGCTCCTTCCAGGAGCACCGCTCAAAAACAGACGATCTACAAGCTCACAATGTGTCGCGCCTCGACACTCGAAAAGCCTGTATTGTAGATGTTCTATTTTTGCATTTCTCCAAAATGACATTGGTTTACTTTGACCTTCTTTTGTGAGACCGCAATTCACAGACACACCTTCCCAAATGTCACCGGAACGCACAACAATCAGCGTTCCACCTCTGGCCTCGTGCAGTGCTGCGTGGCTCGCGTACTGTCTTTCCCATTCTGTTTTCATTCCTCCTGTCTCCAAGGACAGCAGTGGGCAGGTGCTGTAGCGTGTATATACAGGGGCGTCACAAGGGGGGGGGGGGGGGACGGAGTGGGACTGGGTTACTAGGGCCCAAGGAAGGTGGAGGGGCCTTAATTATTTTATACTTTAGCTATTGAAAAATAGCAGATATACAAGCTCACAGCTACAGCTGCGAGCTTGTAGATCTGCTATTTTTGAAAAGTCGTGAAAATGTGTGGAAATCTTTGAATATATGTACTTTCTAAGCGAACATTTGTAACTAAAATTTTGCTTCTGGGGGGGGGGGGTCCCTGGAACTAAATATTTTGAGATGGGGGTCCATGGTCAAATACATATCATTTTCACATGAAAAGGTTTGAGGACCACTGACATAGAAACGTAGGTTTTTCAAAAAACCTCAGAAGGATTTGAAATACTCAATATTCAAAGACTCGCACAAAGTTTCAAGATTTTTCAAAAATAGCAGATCTACAAGCTCGCAGCGCGGCACTCGGTGCCGCGCTGTGAGCTTGTATATCTGCTATTTTTCAATAGTTAAAACACAAAATGTGAGCGATTCCTTGTACCCAGGGCCCAGAATCTGTTGCGACACCCCTGCGTGTATACTATATGCGCTGCACACTGCAAAGCAGGTAATGTGGATGGATGGAGGATTCCAGTGGTGAGTATTCCAGGGGCAGGGATGGATGGATCGGACAGTTGGGAAAAATGGATCTGTAGACAAAAAAAGACATTCTGCTCTGCGGACGGCGCAAATCCACCGAGTCCCAGTGACACACATGGAGCCTCAGGGAGAACCCAGCCAATCCGTCATAAAATGTGAAAACGTGACATGATACCACTCGGCGAGCTATGTTTGGAACGGGTGAAAAATACTGTACAAATACTTTGGGGGGGTTCCCCGGGTCCCTGAGCTGCAGGAGGCAGGGGCGTCACACCCAAATTCTGGGCCCTGGGTACAAGGATTCACTGCGGGCCCCCCATGAATGTTAGCTATTGAAAAATAGCAGATATAGAAGCTGGCACTCGGTGCCGCGCTGCAAGCTTGTAGATCTGCTATTTTTGAAAAATGTGTGAAAATATGTGCAAAAAAACTATGTTTCCATGTCAGTGGTGCACAAACTTTTTCATGTCAAAGACCCCCAAGATGATGTGTATTTGGCCATGGACCCCAATCTCAAAATAACTGCTCAAAGAAATGAAGGGAACAAAATGTTCCCTTAATTCTTTGAGCTTTCTTTGAGCAGTACTACAGTATATACTATACTCAAATAAATTCAAATAAATTAAGGGAACATTTTGTTCCCTTCATTTCTTTGAGCAGTATATTTCGTTCCAGGGACCCCCCAGAAGCAAAATTTGAGTTACAAATGTTCGCTTAAAAAATACATATACTCAAAGATTTGCACACATTTTCACGACTTTTCAAAAATAGCAGATCTACAAGCTCGCAGCGCGGCACTCGGTGCCGCGCTGTGAGCTTGTAGATATTGCTATTTTTCAATAGCTAAAGTTACTAGGGCCCCTCCACCTTGGGCCCTAGTAACTCAGTCCCACTCCCCCCCCCCCTCCCCCTTGTGACGCCCCTGAGCTGCAGGATGGCAATGGTGGGCATTATGCATTGCTGGTTTTCTTCAGGCAAATTACATTCAGAACATCCCGTGATGCGCTTCCTATTCTATTCTATTTATTTATCAATTCGCTTCATTTCACTAGATTTAGACACAACCCTCGGTGCAGTTTAGCTCATTTGACTGCTGTTCATTTAAATATCACCTCTCTTGGTCACGCTCTCTCACTTCAATTCTATACGAATGAATTGAATTTGTCACTTGAACAACATCGCTAAAGTGCGCAGGTATGAAAAAAAAGGGAAATAATAATAAGAAAAGCCATTCCCCTCCATTGCACTGCATCTAATAACTTGGGTACAACTCCTCAGTATAGCCTGTAGTGCTGTGACACAGCCACTAGAGGGAAGGTATCACTATGCAGTACATCACCTACAGTTGAATGGGAACATAGAGCATCCGACCAGTTTGTCCTCTGACTGTTAGCTAAGGCATGTTGAAAAGAGGGACTTCTTTTATGATCAATTGGCTGTGATATATTGTGAGCGTGCATGGATGTGTGGCTGTGTATGTGTATATGTGTGTGGGAGAGAGAGAGAGAGAGAGAGAGAGAGAGAGAGAGAGAGAGAGAGAGAGAGAGAGAGAGAGAGAGAATGCTGACTCTAGTGAAGGTGGCCTCTTTTCCTTGGCTCTGGGCTTGAGGCATTGATTCTTAGGGATCAGGATGTGACAGGGAGTTGAGGCACTGTCCCCGCACAAACCTATACGGTCCACTGTGTGTGTGTGTGTGTGTGTGTGTGTGTGTGTGTGTGTGTGTGTGTGTGTGTGTGTGTGCGTGCGTGTGTGCGTGCGTGCGTGCGTGCGCGCGTGCGCGCGCATGCAAGCAGGGAGTGGAGGAGAGATGTTAAAATGCAACCAGTGTCACAACCTCAGAATAATCTATTAAAAATAAGAAATAAATAAAAACACTTAATGCTGAATAAGTTCAGTTCTGTGATTTATTGTCCCGCTTCGGATATCGAAGTCTACCGTCTAGTCATTTGAGATTTGTCACTGTGAAGTCGAGCGGTGAGATCTATCACCTATTACCAGAATTGACTGGTCTACCTATAGGGTATTTAAGCCGAAAAGTACTTAAGCCTTACAGCTAACAGCTACTACTAACAATCTTTAGCCTTCTTTAGCTCTTTCTTTTGCACCCTGCAAAGGAAAGCTTGGAATACAAGAATGTCATTGCCTGCAACGTTGCTAGCAGCTGTATCATATGTGCACAATGACAATACATACACCTTGAACCACTTTTATCCATGTGACTCAGAGGAGGTAGGAGTTTAATATTTTTGCTGAAGGACACTTCGACAGTAGGGCTGCTGCAGGGGACAAATCTGTGACCTTCTGGTTACAGAACAGTTCTTTTGAACATATTCATTCCATTTTATACAGAGGAAAATCATCATTTTAATTTTAACACTGAGTGCACCGAGTGACACGCTGCTAGCGTGTAGATTTGCTATTTTTGAAAAAATCTTGAAAATGTTTGCAAATCTTTGAATATATATTTTTCAAAGCAAACTTCTGTAACTGTAAATCTTTGCTTCTGGGTGTCTCTGTAACAATGTATTTTGAGGTGGGGGTCCATAGCCAAATACAGGTAATTTTGGGGGTCCTTGACATGAAAAGGTTTGAGAACCACTGATTTGTAGAAGAAGGATTTGGAAGACATTTAGAAGATATTTATATAGGTCACAAATTTTCAAAGATTTTCAAAAATAGCAGATCTACAAGCTCACAGCGCGGCACTCGATGCCGCACTGTGAGCTTGTAGTTGTACAGTATACTGTATGTGCTATTTTTCAATAGTTAAAGCATAAAATAAGGGACGTGCTGGGCTCCTGATTCAGCCCGGGAAATGGAGTTGGAGAGGCCCTCATTGCGTGTGGCCATTGGCCGCCCGCCAGATTTCTTCGCCTTCCGGACATGCCGCAAGGCCCCAAATACTAACCGATGAACGGTTACTGTGATTTTAGGTCTCATCTGTTTTTTTCTGATTTAAAGAGAGTCTAATGATGTTGTATATAGACCATAGGAGTAGTCAAGGAAGCCAGGGAGTAGTGGGCCAGTATTCAGATGATAGACAAGCCAGTGGAGCCAATATGATGGCTCTGTGGGCTGCTGCTAATCAAAGATTGACCATTTCAGATCATGAGAGACAAGCCAATGGGCCAATTACATGAGTTATATTTACTTTGTGGGCCGGCCATCTTGGCCGGCCTGGACCGGCCTGGAATGGACCGGCCGTTCGGGAGTCCCGCCTTTTTTTTAAATAGAAAATAAGTCACTTTTTCTGGGTGAACTACACATTTTAACTAAAACATTATACACTCTCTGCATGCTGCATGTTGGAATGTCTTTGTTGCTACAGTATGCGACTATAGAACATTTCAGCATGCAAGTGCATGCGTTTTTTTTTTCTTCAATATTTTCAATAGGTTTTTCCTTTGGAATTTCCCCAGAGTTCAGCGTTCAGGACTTCTGCTCTTCCATCAACGACCTCAATTTCTGAAAGGGATGAAGGATGTTCCACCGTAAAGGGTTTGATGGCTGGTTGTTTTGCTGTTTTTCCTCCTCTTCTCACTCTTGATTTGTCTCCTATATGTTCTCTGAGCTACCGTCCTTGTTCTCGCTCTGACACGTCTCCCATTTTGATCTTCTAGAATCCCAATCAATCACAGAGAGGCACTCTGGTGCTGCTGACGCTCCTTACTGGTTGGTGCTTTTTGTTCTAATCTTTTAAGTGCAACTTATTTTAGGCCTGCACTTGTTTGAAGTCACTCTCGATTAGGGATGGGACGATATGACATTTTCATATCACGATTATTGTGACAAAAGAAATCGCGATTTACGATATTATCGCGATAATCAAAATCCATTATCCTGGGGTGGAACATTTGCCAAAAAATAGCAGATCTGCAAGCTCACAACACGTCGCGTTGTGAGTAGGGTTGGGTATCGTCAGCGATACTTTTAATGGTATCGATTCATGACGTCGATACTATCGAGTATCGGTTCAGGTAAAAACGAACAATATCTTGTTTCGATACTCTTGAACACACCCCTGGCCGGTCGCATCTGTAACAGTTGGGCTACTGAAAGTTTAATAACTGCTTTAGTAGGCTACACTCGTTAGCCTACTGTGAAAATAGCCTACAATAGCCTATAATGTTTATTATTATTATGATTATCCAATGTCTATACAGCAACACCTCTGCTCTCCGTCTCTCCCGCAGCAGCGAGAGTGAATTAAGTCCCCACTCTTTCAGTGTTGAAGTTAAATACATAAGTGGCTTAATAACCTATTGTGGTGTGTAAAATAGCCCATTGAAAAAGGCAAATAATAATTATAATAATAATAAATAATAAAAAGTATCGAAAATGGTATCGAAAAAGGTATTGTATCGATTCCCAGGTATCGAAAAAAGTATTGTATCGATTCAAAAGTGAACGATACCCATCCCTAGTTGTGAGCTTGTAGATCGGCTATTTTTGGGCAAAGACATTGATAGAGAATGAAAAAAAGACTGTATCAAGTATGTGTATTATAAGTACCTTTTTTTAATATATATTTTTTATCCCACGTTTTTTGTAACCCATTTTTCTCACCCGGTGACTACCTAACCTGTAGTCCTGGTTTCCGCTCTCCCCCTGCCGCGCCAGGGGACATTGGGGAGCACCCGGCTGGCTAGGGGGAGATAGTATAGAAACCAGGACTACTGCATGTTTTTGTGTGAGGGCCTATGCCCAAGGAGACACGGGGAGAACATGCAAACTCACCACAGAGAGGCCCTATCGCCAACCCCACCAAGGGTGTGGGCGCTGATGACGCGGGTGGAGGAACACGCCCCCAGCGCCCACAGCTTCCCCCGGCAGGAATCGAACCCAGGACCTTCTAACTGTGAGGCGAAGTGCTAACCACCACTGCACCACCGTGCCCCTCCGTACGTACCTTTTAACAATTTTAGAGGGTTTAAGTGGTACCGGATATGAAGCTCGGCAAATAAAAGGTGAATTGATCCCAGTGCATGACGGAGGACAATATCACGATAAATCAAATCTCCACGATACAATTATCGTGAGTGTTTTTATCACGATTTAAGATGATATCACGTATCGTCCCATCCCTACTCTCGATAAGAATGTCAGATATATGTCAACAAATATATATACACATTTAACCACATAAACCCAATGCATCTTGTCATGTGAAGAATAGCGAAAATAGCAGAGAATTCTTTTTCATCTTATGACATGCCCGAAATAGGGATGCCAGGTTGAAAGTGGATAAATAAATCCAGATGCCAGAAAAAAGCACAATACTTCAATGTATTGGTTTATTGCGACCGTCATGCATTTACTATCAAAACCTCAACCGGCTGTCCGTCCATCAGTCACACTTTTGCCCTGCTCATATCTCTGCAAAAGTTGCCCCGATCCATGCCAAATTTTGCACACATACTCCTTGCCTGCCAAACCACCCATCAATTCTCACATGGCCCTCTTCTAGCGCCACCATGAGGCCGATTCTTGCAAAACACATTTGTGGACACTGCTCCTACAATTTTTGCCCTAAAATCACGCAAAACAGTACACAGTATGTCTACACTCATCTCATCAACATGGATCTGTCCCATATAGCGCCACCGTTAGGCCGATTTTTCTCAAACACATTTTTGGACACTGCTCCTACAGATTTTGACCTAAAAGCACGCAAATCTGTACACAGTATGTCTACACTCATCTCATCAACATGGATCTGTCCCATATAGCGCCACCGTTAGGCCGATTTTTCTCAAACACATTTTTGGACACTGCTCCTACAGATTTTGACCTAAAATCACGCAAATCTGTACACAGTATGTCTACACTCATCTCATCAACATGGATCTGTCCCATATAGCCCCACCCTCAGGCCGGTTTTTTTCAAACACATTTTTGGACACTGCTCCTACACATTTTGGCCAAAAATCACGCTGCGACCTGACGGTCGCTAATCTCCCGATTAGGGAGTCTTAATGGTTCTATCCGATTTGCAACAGGTTACAGTTACAGTTACAGTTTAATGTCTTCATTTTAGGCTAATTATAACAAATTTAAACATTTACAATTCTAATAATCCCACTTAACAGACTTTTAAAACTGATGCATTTCCTCCACACATTGTAGGCATAGAATAAATAGCTCCTTATTGGCAATGGTGTAAAGTAACTAGGTACATGTACTTAAGTAGACATTTGAAGTATTTCTACTTAACTTGAGTATTTCCAATATCCAATACTTTTACTTATACTCCACCATGTCTCAGATCAAAATATCGTACTTTTACTCCACTACAATTATTTGAACACTTTAAGTTACTTGTTACTTTGCAGACAAAAATTATAATATTATAAAACATACAGTACATAAACCACTTAAGCCCTATTTCATACCTAGGCTGTTTGAAAATAGTGAGCTTGTAGATCAGCTATTTTGAAACATTTTGTACTTTTACTTTTGGTACTTCAAGTACATTTTGATGCCAATACTTTCATACTTTTACTCAAGTACATTTTGAATTCTGGACTTTTACTTGTATGGAGTACATCTACAGTGCAGTATTGATACTTTTACTTAAGTAAAACAAGAGAGTACTTTTTCCACCACTGCTCCTTGGCGCTTGTGATTTATGTTTTTACAGTAACATGTGGAATTCAGAACATTTTCTTCCAGACTCCACCCTCCATGCCCTGAGCCTCTGGCCCTAAGTGATGCTAGAAACACAGTGACAAGCTGTACCAAGTTCAATCATTACTCATGCATGAAATATGCACTGTGCATAGCACCCCGCGAGTCACCAAATAAAAATCAATTACTTCTTCAGGGGCGCGTTCATGTGTACTTTAGCATTAAATTGTTCCCCTCTCTTGACATTTGGGCTTAACCCTCTGGGCGCAGCACTACTTGGGTTCAAACCACAGCCTGCACGGCGGAAAATCCTTAGCGTCAATTTAATTCTGGGAGTGTAAAACTGGACCTGTTTGACACCGCAGATTTTACAGTGTGCGAAAGAGCACAGAGAGAGAGAGAGAGAGAGAGAGAGAGAGAGAGGGAGAGAGGAAGGGAGAAAGAGAGGGAATGAGACAGGGGCGTCAATTGGGTATGGCAGGGGTATGCAGCTGCCATACCCTGGGTCCAGGGGGAAAATAAAAGTTACTTTTAAATATAAACCCATGAATGTCTCTTTGACAAAGAGACATTCATGGATTTATATTTAAAAGTAACTTTTATTTTAGACAAAGAGTCTTTGTCTATCTGTGCTGGTTATTATGTTGTTAAATTACAGTAAAATAACTACAAATGCAAAATTTAACAAAATGGTCACTTTAACAAGGTATTATAATTGTATTCTCCACACTTCTTCTCCCCATCTTGACACAATGGTATATTCCCAAGTTCCGCAGGTCAGCTGCACAGGTGCAATGCATTATTGCTAATTGTGGCACGTTTACAAACATGCCATGTTTAGCTGCACTTGAACAACTGTTCCAGGCTGCCCAAGAAACCGTAGAAACGGAGGAAAAAATTAAATGTACTTCTTAAAATAAATGTATCGTGCCTGTCGCTAAGGTATGGCAACATGACTGGTGTCTTGCACGCGCGCCTTCACACCAGTCATGTTGCCATACAGTACCTTAGCTTTTTCTGAACTGACGCCACTGGAATGAGAATGCAAACAGAAAAACTATGTTTGCCAAGAAATGAGATGACATATGGACACTGAATGACAGCTGAGACGGAGAGCAAGATGCCTTCTATTAAATTGTGAAAGACTACACAATGCATTGTGAACATCGACAAGATAAATAAATAAATACATTCTCATGTCAGCCTGAGGGATGGACAGTGACAGGGAAGAATTCTCCTTAATACATAATGTATGGTTCCTATAGGTTAGATATGATCCCTGTGTATTATAATGAAATGTGTAATCCCGTTTGGCATCGCAACAGGGACGTGCAGAGAATGTTAGAGGGGCAGGGGCTGACATTTCTAAAAGGGCCTTTTGGTGAAAATATCGAAAATAGCAGATCTCCATGCACAACGCGTCGCAATGCAAGGCGTTGTTGTGAGCTTGGAGGTCGTCTTTTTTCGATGCTTGATTTCTACACAGAGAGGGTAGTTCTTTCAACATAAGATGCTGCGTTCAAGTTCAGCAGAGTTTGGACAAGGTGATTCACTGCCTCACTAGAATGCTGCCTTCGGGTATGGCATGGAAAGAGGGCATTTGCATTTCCTTCACCATAGTAAAAACTGCATTCATGGTCTGGAGAGGGCACTTTTTACAGACGGATAAAAGAGCAGGGGCTCAAGCCCCCTTTGATGTCTATGTGTGCACGTGCCTGCATCGCAACATGATTTTTTTAATGTATTTTTTTTTGTCAACAATGCTACCGCTTTTTTCTTTTAAATTGAGAAGGAAAGAGAGACAGGGAGAGGCGTAGCGTCCCCTAATCAACCTTGTGCTCACGGGCCTGCAGGCGCTCACTCAGTCACTGTGGATAAGAAGGACTAAAAGGACATGCCTTCCACACCCCCTCTCATTGTAAAGATATGCAATGCAAGCTTTGCAGCCACATATCTGGGAAGACCACGACATTGATAAAGGAAACAAAATCATGTTTTGGTATTTTGGTTTGGTTAATGTCTTATTGAAGCTTCCCCGCGCTCACTGAATCCAGGTTTGACGCGTGCAGGGCACACAAGTCAGACGTCAGAAGTCAGAATGACTCAAAGTAAAGGGCTTGTCGGCTTGATATACAGTACTTGGTCACCGCGCACGCAAAATAGCAGATCTACAAGCTCACAACGTGTCATGCTGCACTGCTGTGTGAGCTTGTAGATAGACTATTGTCGGTGTACGACACCATGTGTGCAACTATAGGTATAAAACCTCCTTAAAGTGACACAATTTGGGTCAAAACAACTGCAGTTGAATGACAGTGACACCTCACCTTTTTCAGCGTACTGTGGGGAGTGTGAGCCTTTCCTTGTGTTCTCACTAAGCTACCTCACTGCTGCCAAGTCATAAAAAAATAAAAGTGAAGTGCAGCTGGCACTAGCAAATGGATTCAAACAACAGCAGCAAAGTTCATGAGAATAGTATTTACCTTGCTTTTCATGGGTGAAATGTATTCATCATGTCGTTCAGACTGCAATAATATCCATTCATAACTTATATTTATGTGAAAATTAGCACCTAACATATAAAGACAAATCCCTCGGCATACAGGAAAATCTAACTAGGCCTACCTGGTGACGAAAAGAACCTTCATAAATGCACCATTAAAATATGCGCACACAATAAGATTTCATCATTTTCATAGAAAACACAGAAATGAGAATCCACGAAGTGGAGTTTGAGTTACTAAGAGTTTGAGACTTTTTCTCTCCTTCTTCTATCCTTTCATGTCTTTGACTCGTACAGATATAATGTACATAAAATAAATCCACTCTGAGGGCGTGATTCTGAGGTTCAGTGCGTCCCTGTTTGGAAATTCGGAGCACTGCGCTCTGGGAGCGGCCAGATGATCACACACTGGACACTCTTGCTGAAGAGACGGTTTATCTAAACATGCTCTACCTTGCCTTTCATTTTGAAGTGCGGGAGGAGAATCCTTTAACCGGTCTACAGTAATATCCCTCTAAGAGAGTAGAGGATAATGAGGAGAGAGAGAGAGGGAGGGAGAGAGAGAGTGATAGAGAGAAAGAGAGAGAGAGAGAGCGAGGGAGGGTGGGAGAGAAATGAAAGAGAGAGGAAGGCAGAGTTTAATTCGTGAACTGAAAAAGGAAGAGCTAGCATGGAAGAATCGTTGGCCGAGATGCACCACTCACACACACATTTCTGACAGGGAGAGGGAGAGGAACGGGGAGATCTTCCTCACTCTGGAGTAAATACTAACAGAAACGGTGGAAGAACTGAAGAGGGTTAGTGGAAAGACTGTGGAAGCAGCAGGAGAAGGGGAATTGGAGAAAGGAGGACAATAGAGGAGGGGGAGATGGAGGGAGGTACCAGTGGTTCCAGGTACTTTTACTTCACTAGAATATTACCATTAATTAATACTTCTACTCCACTACATCTCAGAGGCAAATATTGTACTTTTAACTCCACTGCAATTATTTGACAGCTTTATTTACAGCTCTATAGTTACTTTACAGATGTATTGCGACCGAAGGTCGCAGTTTACTATGAGAAACGGCACATCATATACGTGTGTGTCCGTCTGTCAGTGTACGCTTTTCTACGGTCAATGGGTTTGCCGCTCTGACATCACGCTGACTCTCATGCTCTGACATCACTGTGATGGGAACCAAATCCCTTTTATGCCCATATATAGAGATCCCTTTGATGCCTGGAGAACCAAATCCCTTTTATGCCCAGATATGGAGATCCCTTTGATGCCTGGAGAACCAAATCCCTTTTATGCCCATATATGGAGATCCCTGATGTCATCAATATTAAGCCCATATCTTTGGTTCATATCTATGGGTACCAGGGGTCTCCATATATGGGTGACTGGTCCGATATACATCACTGGCCAAGACCCTTTAGGGCGAGGTCGCTTTTCGCCCTTAGGTGCCTTACTGGTATTATTATTACAAAACATGTAGGAACCATTAATCCTACTATAAATGTGCAGAATCTCTGTTGGGTCTGTCTGTCAGTGTGTTATTTAGTTCACGTCTCTCGAGAACCGGGCATGTCTGAAACGGAACTCCCATATATGGACATAAAAAAGACAGAGAGACAGACGAGTGCAACGGGTACTCTGACACAGGTACAATGGGTACTGCATAACCGGGTGGCAGGCATGCATTTACTGCAACTTTCCCAACTTGCATCGTTCCTGAGTAGGCTGGTGAGCATTAACACAGTAATGTAATTAATAATAACTCTATTTTATCAGCTATTCGAAAATGGCCGATCTACAAGCTGGAAAAATCTGGGTACTTCTTCTGTGTACTTGGTTTGCACCACAAGTGGTCAGGAAGTCAGTCAGGAGATGGCGATGAGGAGGATGGAGGAATAAAGGACACAAAAACAGCAATATGTGACATAGGAAGCAAGGGAGGAAGAGCGACAGCCCCACTGCAATCCCAGAAGCTGCAGTGCACATTTGTATGCATGTCTGGGTGGGGTGCATGCATGTATACAAGTACACACCATACAACACAACTGCACACACACATACCGGTACGCACACACAGGCACAGGCACAGGCACAGGCACACACACACACACACACACACACACACACACACACACACACACACACACACACACACACACACACACACACACACACACACACACACACACACACACACACACACACACACACACACACACACACACACACACACACACATGCTTTTGTTAAAGCTCATCATGATGCTCTCATGCTCTGCAGGTTCCATTTAGTAGTACGTCGTTGTCGGGTGGAAACCTTTTATGTCCAAAACCGTTTTGTTTTGTACCGGTATTTATCATTTTAAACTAGTGAAAACACACGGTGCGAGGCGTTGTGCGGTTGTAGAACGGCTGTTTTCACTACTTTTGTGCGATGGCCATATGATGAAGCAGTGCTTTACTTGTTCAAAAAAAAAAAAAAAAAAAAAAAAAAGAAATGTACAAATTTGAAACTTGGAGATACAAGGTTTCTGCCTGACAGTGACGTAGTGAGACATTCAACCACGATGCAGCACGGTATTAATTTTTCTCTGCAGAGTGTAAACGTTTTTTTATTCAAAAGTGGCTCATTTTGTACAGAGTTGTATTTACCACTATACTTACACTATACTTAGTTGATGGTGTTCCCAAAGGGCTCTATCCCAGGCCCCCTCCTGTTTTCAGACTACACTAAAGGGATGCTGGGGTTCAAGTGGTAAACCAGTGCAGTGTTCAGTTCAGGGCGTGGCCATTCAGAGTGTATGCCCGCTCCGAACAAGCCAACAGCTTGGGCTCGCTGTAGAGGGACACGCTCGTTCAGAGTTTGTGAATGTTTGGAATGTTTGCACACACACACACACACACACACACACACACACACACACACACACACACACACACACACACACACACACACACACACACACACACACACACACACACACACACACACACACACACACAAACACACACACAAACACACACACACACACACACACGCGCGCACACACGCTCGCGTACACACTCACACACCCTATAAGGTGGACGCACATTTACAGCAAAAGCAGAGGTAAACTGCAAGCTAATTAAGCCCTCGGTTCCTCCTCTTTCTCCACCCTCCTCCACCCGCCCCCCGGTGGAGCCCAGAGATCCATACTGCCGTACGTTGTCCTGCTAATTTCTATTTAGCTGTCTGCGACTCCCCTGGGAGCGGCGTGATGGATCTTTCTTGCATTGACTCCAGTTCAGGGGAGGAACCGTGTCTGCCGCAGTGAGCGGTGTGGGTTATTTCTTTTTTGTGGTCCCTTTTATTCTCCCTCCCTCCCTCTCTCTCTCTCTCTCTCTCTCTCTCTCTCTCTCTCTCTCTCTCTCTCTCGCTATTCCTCTGCCGTCGATTAACCCTGATATGAAACTGGGAGAACCCAGCCAAAAAGAAAACAGCTGATAGAGGGGATTTTCTAAAGGGGAGAGCCTCTTCTTCCTTCAACTTTGGGATGTTGGATGAGATAACCTCGCCCGGTGTGAATTCATAAACCGTTCGAGGAGGTGAAATGGTGATCATCTCATGCATCCCCTGCCACACTGATCGGAGTCCGGCTCCAATGCGTCTCCCACCGTATAGGCCAGTGGTTCTCAACCTTTTCAGGCTGTGTAATAGAGGTCTTCGGACCTGCCCGAGATCCGAAATTACCCGCGATCCGAACCGCCCCGAGCCGGGTAACGGGGCTGTTTTCGAGCTTTTACCGCGGGGCGGGCCGGGGCCGGGGCCGTCTGCCCCGGTTCCCCGGGTATCTCCTGTTACCCGAGTGGAGCCGAGACAGGCCGAGATTGAAGTGAAAGCGAACGCAACAACTGCACCAAATAGATAACGCCACACGATGGCACTAAAGATGCAGCATGTAATCTGTTGCATTGGTTGTGAGAACTGAGAAGTATAACTCACTCAGTCACAACAACACTGACTGTATCAGTTGGATTGTTATTATTATCAAAGATATTAACGTAACGTTTTGGTTAACGGTTTACAATGGAGTTGTCATTGCGTGTTGTCATGCTCTGCAGAGCAAAATGGACACTCAAAGCAGAAAGATATAATGAACAACACATGCGACAGAAAACGATAGCATTAGCATTGGCTAGCCAAAGAAGAAGGAATAAAAACATGGATTTATTTGTATTTACAAACTGTCCGCATTGACTTACTGGTCTGGGAAAAGATCATCTTTTGGCGAGAGGCACAGCGCCGCTGACAGCAACAGCAGCACCGTGGCGACGTTAGGTAAGAAATATGTCTGATACAACTCTTAATATAATAACGTTGGCATTCTTTCATTTCGGGGCGACAGGTTCGGGTCTCGGATCTCCCGTTCTGCTCGGGTTTCGGATCCAATTTTTCTAATAACAGGCGGGGCCGTTCGGATCGGATCCATCACGTCTCGGGGCTGATCGGGTAATGGTTCTCAAATTCCAAATGATAGACGGGGCCATATGGGTCCGGGTCCATTTCCCCCGGGTCCTTTTGGGTTCGGGTAGTTCAAATTGGACCCGTGAAGACCTCTACTGTGTAATCATATTTTAACTGGGGACCCCCCACTCTGACGAGCACTAAGAGTTGAGGCATTACATCTTGTATAACACGGTTCTATTGTGAAAATAACCGATCTACATGCTCACAACACCTCGCAACGCGAGGTGTTGTGAGCATGTAGATTTTCACAATTTCTGCCTCTATTTTAATTTTAGAGGTATTAAAAAGTCCTTAAATTGTCACTTTAGAAATGTGCAGATACCCTCAATACACTTAAAACTTTATTTTGGTGTGTTTACTGTTGAGTGAGAAAACAATGTTGCACATTAAGTTAATCATCTGGGGACCACCCCAAAATAATGTGGGGCCCCCCTGGGGGTCCCGACCCACAGGTTGAGAACCACTGGTGTAGGCCACTGTAAGAGCCACTGTGAAGGACTTTAAAAAGCCGACTTGTGGCAAAGGAAGGAGCTGTGAGGCTGGCCCGGGTGGGTGTGGTGGGTTGGGTGTATGGGTGTGTTGGGTGTATGGGTGGGTGTGGTGTGGTGGGTTGGGTGTATGGGTGGCAGCTCGGCACGACAGGGTTGGCTGGTGGCTCCTGTTTTTTCCCCTCCTTCTATTCTTTTCTGTTTTGTTTTTTCTTTCCTTTTTCCCTGGCAGGTGTGCTGAGCGACATCCCCCTTGGGCCTAGTTTGGCCCGCGTTAGTGCCGACCTTGAAACGCGACGAGGAACAATAAACGATAAATCAACAGCGAACAAGAGACGGTTGGTGGAGACGTGGTGGGGTGAGAAAACAGAGGAGAGAGAAAGAGACGTGGGGGGAGGATATGGGGCACAGACACCTGTCACTCTGGGTTTGGTTTATGGGTGTCAACGGGCGGCCGGGTCACGTTAGATATAGTTTGGTGGACTCAGCAGTACAACAGTCCCACTGCCTCCTCCCCACCCCCCACCCCCCACCCCCCCGGCTGACCTTCAAGTACAGGGAGGAAGACGGGAGAGAGAGAGAGAGAGAGAGAGGTGTGGAGTGGGGGATTAGGATGGAAGGATGGGAAGAAGGAAAAGATGGAGGAAAGAGGGTGTCATTTGATAAGGAAGCTTGACAAAAAGGAAGGATCTCAACTGGTTTCACAGGAATTGGTCAGACCACATAAACCAGTGGTTCTCAACCTGTGAGTCGGGACCCCCACGGGGGTCCCCAAATTATTTTGGGGGGTCCCCAGATGATTAACTTAATTGTTTTCTCCCTCAACAGTAAACAAACCAACATAAAGTTTAAGTGTATAGAGGGTACCGGTATCTGCACATTTCTAAAGTGACAATTTAAGGACCTTTTAATACTTCTAAAATGACAAATTAAACATTTGCAAATTGTCACATATTAGTCAGAAATTGTGAAAATAGCCGATCTACATGCTCACAATGCCTCGCAATGCGAGGCGTTGTGAGCATGTAGATCTGTTATTTTCACAATAGAACAGTGTTATACAAAATGTAATGCATCAACTCTAAGTGCTCGTCAGGGTGGTTGGGTCCCCAGTTAAAGTATGATTCTTTTGGGGGTCGCGGCCTGAAAAAGGTTGAGAACCACTGACACAAACAATACAATATTCCTAATTGTCTGCAGTCTGTGACCACTGTCAGAATTCCTCCCGATCAATATTTCTGTAGAGAAACACCTGACTAAAGGTGAAGAATTGCACAAAGGTTTCCATGTCAACAAGCGGAGGGGAACGTTTCCCACTCACTGATGTGATGTGAAACAAGTGATGTCCTGTCACCTCTCTCTCTTTCTCTCTCTCTCTCATTCTCTTGCCTTCTTTCATGCCTTGTTGGATTGAGGGCGGACAGATAGTCGACTTCTTATAAGTATTGATTGTGTATGGAGACAGCAGACATGATAGAGATGGAAAGGATACAGTATACAGGATTCACAGGGGGGGAAACCGCAGACTGCTTTCGACCACATGCGGTACCATTAGTGATTCCAGGGTTTTGGCGTCTTAACTGCTTTACCACCACCCCGGCGTGGCCAGTTCCCGCTCTTGTCTGTCTTTTAGTTAACATACTCCCTTGAGAACGTCGCGTCATCCGCGGCATGAAGTGGAGAACTCAAACATCCTCTCCATCGATATGGCGAGACGGGTCCCGGTGAGGACGTTATCACAGAGACGAGCGAAGAGGAGCAGATAAGAGGTGAGAGTGAGGGAGAGTACGGAAGGCTTATTTTAAAGCCGTTGTGCACAGAAAATATTAAGAATAAGATAAAATAATATTTTCGGCATGTGACACCGTCATAACACAAAGTATAAATCAGATTTTAAGTGGAGAGGTGCGGAGAAGGAAGAGGACGATAAATCTCCGCCCCGAATAAGTGTCTAAAAAGCTGCCGTGTTTTATGAAATGCAGCCATAAGCTACGCTAAGTGAAATGCATTAAAGAGGTTGTGATTTGCCTCCGAGACCATTAATAAGGTAAAATACACGCGAGGCTAATTTATTAACGCGCGCCTCCTGACATTCATTACCGCCCGGGCGGCCCCCCAGCTCCGGTCTCTCGGTGGTGCAAAATGTGCGCACACGTACACACTCACGTGCATGCCTGTACATGTGTGCATGAGCACACACTCACACACACACACACACACACACACACACACACACACACACACACACACACACACACACACACACACACACACACACACACACACACACACACACACACGTGAACACTTGTATGCACAGATGCGTGTGCGTGCACAGGGGTGTCGCACCCTGGGTACTTTAACTATTGAAAAATCGCAGTTACATGTGAACATGTGTGCAAGTCTTTGAATATTTCAATTGATTATATGTCAGTGGTGCTCAAACTTTTTCATGTGAAGGACCCCCAAAGTGCTATGTATTTGGCCACGGACCCCCATCTCAAAATATTTAGTTCCAGGGACCCGCCAGAAGCAAAATCTGAGTGACAAATGTTTGCTTAAAAAATACATATATTCAAAGATTTGCACACATTTTCACGACTTTTCAAAAATAACAGTCTACAAGCTCAGAGCGCTGTGAGCTTGTATATCTGCTAATAGCTAATAGCTATAGCTACCTTGGGCTCTAGTAACTCAGTCCCACTTTTCCAGCTCTTGTGACGCCCCTGTTTGCGTGGACATGCACAGACGGACGCAGAGTGGGGGCCCCGGGGGGGAGGGGGGGGGGGATGCAGGATATGACTGTTTGAGTGAAAACCCCCCAGGCTCTTCGCAGTGTAAAAGTGTCATCGTAATCGATAGGCGGGCGGAGAGACAAACTGGCCAACGTCCAAATCACAAATTGAATGCAGAATGCTCTTAGTCAAAAACTTTTAGCGTTTCACCAAACAATTAATTTTAACAGGTTGTCTGTCCAGTGCGACCGTGGGACGCCACTTCCCGACCCCTCCTCTACACCAATACGGCCCCCCTCCCCCTCTGTCTACTCTCTTTCTCTCCGTCACTGTGTCCATCTGTCTCTCTCTCTCTCTCATGTCTCTCATGCTGTCCAGGGACGTGCACAGAATGTTAGAGAGGCAGGGGCTAAAATATCTAAAAGGGCATTTGGGTGGAAATATCAAAAATAGCCGACCTCCAAGCTCACAACGCGTCGCAACCTGTTTTCGATGCGTGATACCACACTGAACTAAGCATAATCAAGTCAGTACTGGAGATGTGGCGTAATGGCATGGATTTCTACACAGAGAGGGCAATTCTTTCAACATAAGATGTTGCACTCAGGTTCAGGAGAGTTTGGACGAGGCAATTCTCTTGAATGCTGCCTTCAGGTATGGCATGGAAAGAGGGTCATTAGCGTTTCTTTCGCCATAGTAAAAACTGCATTCATGGTCTGGCCTCTGGAGAGGGCACTTTTTACAGACGGGTAAAAGCCCCCTTTGATGTCTATGTGTGCACGTGCCTGTCTATCTGTGTGTCTCTTATTTTACCCTGTCTCTCTCTCACTCTCTCTTTCTCACGTATACTCCCTGTCCATCTGTCTTTTCTCTCAGGGGCGTTGCAGGGCAATGAGTTGAGAGCTTGAGATTGAATATATCTAGCCCATACATGGGCAACTGGCGGCCCGGGGGCCACATGCGGCCCCCACCTTCACTTAATGCGGCCCGCAGGTTAATATCAGAATACTGATATATTATTGGTTTCAGCTGTTACAATTCTAAACATGCAAACATGACCGTTTTAATTACTTCAGTCTATCTTAGTAGCTTAATGAGTAGCTTAAGTATAGTAGTAATAAAATGTTAGTCTTTTTTTTATATCCAACATGAAATTAAATACAATTGTACATTTCAGGATTCCAATTAAAAAATAATAAAAATTATTCATGTTTCCAATTCAAAAGAAGCAAAAATAGCAGATCTACAAGCTCAAAACGCGTCGCAGTGCGACGCGTTTTGAGCTTGTAGATCTTCTATTTTTACTTCTTTTGTATGAGATACTAGAATGACAACGTAGGACGTAGCAATATGCAATGTGGCCCTCTGGAGTGAAGGTGGAAATATAGTGGCCCTCGCCATCATCAAAGTTGCCCACCCCTGATCGAGCCTGTGACACTGTCATACGACAAAGTATAAATCGGCCTTCTCTGTCTGTCTCTTTCTCTGTCTGTCTGTCTGTCTGTCAGTCTGTCTCTTTCTCTGTCTGTCTCTCTGTCAACCCCCACCTACTCTCAGTCTGTCTCAGTGAAAGCTGCTGATGGGGGTGGAACAGTAAAACAGATTGGACCGTCTCTCTTCTCCCATAACTATTTGGCTGACCAGAGGATGACCTCGCCGTTATCACTCAACATGCCACAGACCAATTTAGAATCTAAAGATTCTCATCTAACTCTAGCCTGATTTCAGACTCAGCTCACGCTTTAGTCTGAAACTGTGCCCTATTCTGAACGATTTCTGGGGGAGGGACTATTGTGCGAGCGTGCACGCACGCTGCCGCGGGCGAGTGATCGCGACGCACGGTGATCGTGAAGCACGGTCGCGGCTTGTGTGTGTGTTTGTGTGTGTGTCTCTGTCTGTGCCAATGACTGCTTCCACAAAGAACTGCGACCAGAAACATGTAATCAACATTAACAGCTTGGTGAATCATGGCACTGCATCTTTAAAAAAAGGAGAATAACGGAAACGGCCCTGCTGCGGTTTTGTGGTAAAGGCTACGGGTAAAGCTATTCCCGCAGTGTGGCAAAAGCTTAAAATTAAGAAGGAAAAGAAAGAAGAACAAATACAGTGCCTTCACTGAACATTCCTGAGCCAGAACAGGTCTTTTAGGCTGCAAGCTTTTGAGACACGTTGGTAGTACCTTTACAAATAAAAATCACACCCGTGTGAACTGAGCGGTGGAGTCTGTGCGCGCGCGTGTGTGTGTGTGTGTGTGTGCGTGTGCCTTGCCTGTTCTGGCCTGGCCTGAACAACAGCGCCCCTCCCTTAACATGTGTGGTCAGAAAAGGTACTACACCACAGGCTTGAGGCTACATACAGACCCACCCACCCACATACATACATACATACATACATACATACAAACAAACATACATACCTACACACACGGCCACGCTATGGAGACGGTGTGACCACCGCTCAAAAATGTCAAAAATGACAAAAAACAGCATGAACTAGAAGCAGTGCTCTTCCGAGCACAGGTCTCCACCAGGCCGTGCGTCCTGGTGGTGCTACTGTATAATAGGCCAACGTAAAAAGGGTTCTTTTTACTTCACCTTAGATCTTTCATGGCAATCGGACGCTGCATGCATGATTTGAAGCATTGTGTACCAAAAATGTGTTTTGCTAAAGTCTACCTACTGGTGGCGCTATAACAGGCCAATGTGAAAAAGGTAGCATTTGTTCCTTGACCTAGTGGGAATATGTGTGGTAAATCTCAAGCTGCGTTGATGATTTGAGGCATTTTGTTCAAAAACGGAGCAATCCTGCAAACTTTGGAAGCTAATATTAGCCAATCAGGATGGAATATGAAATATCAGACGGATCGGACTTGATCACATGACTATAGAAATACTGTGTACCGATTTGCGTGATTTTTGGATAAAAGCTCAAGGAGTAATATCCAAAAATGTGTTTTACATAAGTCGGCCCAAAGGTGGCGCTATAAAAGGCTGATGTGAAAAATGCAGGGCAAAGGTTTATCCTTAGCCTCTAGGGAGTGCGCTTACAAAGTTTGAAACTGATCGGTGGAGTTATAGGTAAAACCACAAATCGGCCTGTTATAGCGCCACCATGAGGCTGATTTAAAAAAATGTAAGTGGCATTTCTTCCTCGGCCTAGTGGGAATGTGTGTGCGCGATTTCATGATA
>NC_137818.1:42538957-42553957 GCF_963921795.1 Nannobrachium achirus | reverse complement strand
ATTATATCGTCACTGTCAGGCAGAAACTTTGTTTCACCAAGTTTAAAATTTGTATGTTTTTTCCTAAAGTAAAGCCCTGCTTCGTCATACAAGACTGTCGCACATAACTAGTGATAATAGCAGATCTACGCGGTGCGAGGCGTTGTGTGCTTGTAGATTGGATATTTTCACTACTTTAAGCCATTTTTAAAATGATAAATACAAAATGAACGGTTTTGGACATACAGTACAAGGTTTCCACCCGACAACGGCGATATGATCAGTAGTTAGTCAAGATCTTCTCTTCTCTTCTCTTCTCTTCTCTTCTCTTCTCCAGCACATTGTAATGAACTCTTCTTCCCTGCAGTTGTCCATCAGTTGGCCGATACACGCTATCTAATCATCACTTGTTATTCAGATGGGCTACTTTGAGTAGACATCTTGACAGCTCTTCTCCACTGCTTCCATCAGAGAGACAAGGGAGCTCCCTGCCACCTGCAGAGAGCCGCCATCACATCTGTTTACCGGCCCTCAGTGTGTGACACCACAGGACAACCCTTAACACGGTACAGCCAGCCCTCATTAATATCCACCACTCCTCAGACAGGAGATGTTGATGAAATGACATCTTCATCTGTCAGATTGGGAGTGCCAGGACACACCTTGTGCGCGCACACACACACGCACGCGCACGCACGCACGCACACACACACACACACACACACACACACACACACACACACACACACACACACACACACACACACACACACACACACACACACACACACACACACACACACACACACACACACACACACACACACACACACACACACACGTGCATGTATGCATGCACGCATGTACAGTATGCTTACCCAAGCTGTTTTCTAACTCATACTTTTTTATCCGTACACTTCTTCCTCATACTTACTCGGGCTGTTTTCTATCTCTTTCTCTTTGCTCTACTCCAGGGGTCTTCAGCGTTTTCAGGCCAAGGACCCCTTAGTTGAGAGAGAGAGATGAAGCAGGGACCCCCACAACCTGTTCATAGATTCTATATAGTTTCATCGTTTGACAGCACAATCATCAGTGTATTTTGGATTCTTGTCAATTTGTGTTTTCAGATATTTAACCACTTGAACCGTCAACACTTAATAAACTTGACCTTTCACTCTGCTCTTTTTCTCCTCTACACCAAACCTCTTTGCCAAAAATAGCCGATCTACAAGCTCACAGCGCCTCGCAGCGCGAGGCGGTGTGCTAAAGTTCTCAGAATATGGACGATAGGGTTCAAGTGGTCAATATAAAAAGTTCCTATCACACAAAGATTTGGAGGACCCCCTGTAGTAACACTGAGGACCCCCTAGGGGCCCCGGACCCCCTGTTGAAGACCCCTGCTCTACTCTACTTCAGGCAAGCGCATTACACACACACTAATACACACTCTAAAAAGCACAAACACACACAATAGCTCTGTCCACCTACGGTATATTGCCGCATCACATTCATTCCCCACATCATGACCCATTTAACGTGATACCTGTGTCACTGGCCCGGCCATGACACGTGGCGAAGACAAATGATAATACAGTCACAGAAGTTTTATTTGTGGGTACCGGGAGCGCTCTGTGGGTTCTGCGGGCGGCCCTGCTGGGCGATAAGTGCTCTGACAGCTCACTGGGGAGAGTGCTACTGCTAAGCTCTGCTGCTGTGTGGAGCAACTCTACTGGGAAACATGTACTTAGAGCCCCGCGCCATGCTAGCTGTGTGGGGATGCAGCGCGATACACTCCACTGCATTTGGGAGGGAGACTGTGTGTGTGTGTGTGTGTGTGTGTGTGTGTGTGTGTGTGTGTGTGTGTATTCATATGAAAATACTGTGTATTGTGTGTGTGTGTGTGAGACACACACACACACGCGCACGCACGCACGCACGCACGCACGCACGCACGCACGCACGCACGCACGCACGCACGCACGCACGCACGCACGCACGCACGCACGCACGCACGCACGCACGCACACACACACACACACACACACACACACACACACACACACACACACACACACACACACACACACACACACACACACACACACACACACACACACACACACACACACACACACACACACACACACACACACACACACACACGCACGTGCATGCATGTGTGCACGTGTGCGCGCGTGTGTGTGTGTGTAAACAGCGAGTGTGACAAGCGAGTGTGTGTGTCCAGTGGGACCCTTCCCCAGTGAGTGGACAACACTGCTGGGAAACCCTGGTCTGCATTTCTCCCAGCATGCTCGGCTACAAGCGCCTCGGGAGCGCAGGGCATCCGAGGAACGGCGTGAAGGTCAGAGGAAACACGAGGACCAGAGCACCGGATGACACACTTTGGACAGGGGACACCGGAGCTCAACAAAGACTTATGCATCCTCGCACTGCCAAGTCCTCGCTGTTAGTTTAACTCTGAGAGGGTACACATGGAACGAAATGGACCCGTAAGGGTCCATTTGGTTCCATTTGTACCCTCTCAGAGTTACATGTGGGTTCACTTGAGATAAATCTTAAAATAAATCTTCACACGAATATGTTAATCATAACAGATCATAAAGTCATGCTGTTTTTGACATGCTCTATCGAGTCTATACAGTACAGTATAGCTGTCAGGAAGTGGTAGGACGATTTGTGCATTGCTGCATTCGCGCAACATTGCATCCAGTTTCATTTGTCCGATATGTACCGCATATAGGGCTTCAAAAAAACTATATATTTGTATGGACTTTAATCTGTCTAGGGACCTCCTTTTTCCCATTTGTCTAAACATCTTTTATGATACAATCTCTATACAGTATAGTATACCATAGTAACTGTATGGCTGTTTTAAAGCTGCAATACATAACTTTTATGTCTCTTAGCCAGGATTCAAATAACGGCTCTCTCACATAAGAGACCACATTTCTACCCCTCAGATGCCTTCTTGGCCAGGGGAGATATTGTGCTTATACTGTAAGCTTCAAGCTATATTATTTGTCAGTCAGTACAGTTGGTGTCCTACCCAACACCAAGGGTCATACACGTTTCAATAGAAGAATAGGAAGACCACCATTAACTATCTCTATACAAAGGGTCTTCAACAGGGGGTCCGGGATCCCTAGTGGGTCCCCAGAGTTACTACAGGGGGTCCTCCAAATCTTTGTGTTATAGAATTTTTTTTTCTCCTTTTTTATATTAACTTAATATTAACTTATTGAACCATAGCGTCCATGTAGCCAAAAATAGATCTACAAGCTCACAACGCCTCGCGCTGTGAGGCATTGTGAGTTTGTAGTTCAGCTATTTTTGGCAAAGAGGTTTTGTCTAGAGGGGAAAAAGAGCAGACAGATTGAAAGGTCAATTCTATTAAGTATTGACGGTTCAAGTGGTTAAATATCTGAAAATACAAATGCATCCACAATATACTGATGATTGTGCTGTCAAACAATGAAACTATATGGAATCTATGAACAGGTCATCTCTCTCTCAACTAAGGAGTTCTGGACCAAATAAATGACAGGCTACATCATGTAACAGTACAAATGTTAGACATGATAAGACATCTGGGGTCTAGAGAAAAAACAGAAATCTCATCAAATGGGGCCCGATTGGCCAGATGCATGTCAAATTGGGAGTCCTTGAAATTAAAATAGCTAGGATTCACTGCAACAAGGAAGCGATCACCTCCACAGCGCACAGCAGGAAATCTTAAAGCAAGTTAATAAAGAAGTGGCGTTGTGTGAAAAGCATATCTCAACTCCTGCGCTGGTAATAATAGGAGGCTATCAGTGCAAACTGACATGCCATTATTTTCTCCTCTGCAAAGTGTCTACAAATACAAGTGCCATGTGCATCAGCATCGGTGTCTTTCTGCATAGCGTTTGAACAAGACATGGTGAAATGTGTGTATGAAAACTGCACCGGCTTTATTAGCTCTTTGTGTAGGTGTCAGAGCTGCCTGACAGCGACGGTAGAAGTGAGCCGTCTAAACAATGACACGGAGCACAGGCCTCTGCTTGCATTGTTTGTTGTTTCATTTGCTTCTTTGTGTTTGACAGCTTTAGATTTATAATCCAATTCAGGGGTCTTCAACAGGGGGTCCTTCAAATCTTTGTGTGATAGAAACTTTTATTAATTAACCACATTAACCACTTAAAGCCTAACTTCCATATTCTGAGAACGTTAGCCAAAAATAGCAGATCTACCAGCTCACAACGCCTCGCGCTGCGAGGCGTGGTGAGCTTGTAGATCGGCTATTTTTGGCTATCCCTGCTTCATCTATCCCTGCTTGGCTATCCCTGCTTCATCTCTCTCTCAGCTAAGGGGTCCTTGGCCTGAAAATGTTGAAGACCCTGATCTAATACCTTCCTTCCTTCCGATTGTAACCATTTCGACATTACTGTCTTCAGTTGTACATTGTGTTGATTTGGAAAACGCAGACACACACTCTCTCTTGAGTCTGTCCCCACCTCCCTGGCAGGCAACCCCGAGGAAGACTTATGCAGGTCAGGCTAATCTAGTGAGCGACCTGATTATCCACCCAAATTAACGACATTAATTACTGTCAGTTCGACACTGTCTGGCACCGTGGAACACACCTGGAGAATACTGTAGGTGTGTTGCAAAGAGTGTGTGTGTGTGTGTGTGTGTGTGTGTGTGTGTGTGTGTGTGTGTGTGTGTGTGTGTGTGTGTGTGTGTGTGTGTGTGTGTGTGTGTGTGTGTGTGTGTGTGTGTGTGCGTGCGTGTGTGTGTATGGAATGACGGGTTTCACCGTGCAATACATTGTGAATTGCTCAACAAGCCCAGCTATGATTTACACATCATGTGTATATCTAAATGTATCGTCCAAATGCACCCGTATGGGTTAAGTAAAACCTGATTGAAATGCCTTACGGGTCTATTTTCACACTCTCAGAGTTGCATCAACACTGTTCTGGTGTTACTCTGTACAATAACGTGGTTTCTCCTGCTGTTCACCAACCTTAAGGTGACATTGTCACACTGGCAGGGCGTCCCGGAGGGCCTATACCCACCTACCCACCTCACCAACCCCACTCAGTTTAGTGGCACTGCCACGGCTTAGCGTTTAGTACCACGGCTGCCTCCTAACATCCTCCTCTCAACCCCCATATACACACACACACAATCACCGCCTGTGTACTGTAGCTCTGGTGTGCACGGGTCTTTCTTTAGCCGTGTCCGTTCAGAGGGCCATATTGGCAGCCTCTCTCTCTCTCTCAGCCTGGGATATTTCTGACCCTGTTCTGGCAGGGAACTTTACTGTTTCAGCCCCGCAAAAGGCCCTGACAACAGCACAGCGCACCAGCTGTTGCCCCCGTTATATATACACTGCATACAGTATGTCATCTCTGTTCTCAGCCCTGCTTCTCTCTCTCTCTCTCTCTCTCTCTCTCTCTCTCTCTCTCTCTCTCTCTCTCACTCTCTCCTTGTTCTACCCAGGTTGCCCTCCACTTCTTTTAATCTCCTTCATCCCTGCTTCCTCTGTGGTCTTTCTTGTCTTTGCTGTGCTATGCTCTCTCTCTCTCGCGTTTTGGAAATCCAAAATCTGCAATCTCATGAAGTTAATCATCTGGGGATCCCCCAAAATAATTTGGGGACCCCCCAATGGGTCCCGACCCATAAGTTGAGAACTACTGTTCTAATTGTGTCTCCTACTTCTCTCTCTCCCTCTCTCATTCCTAGCCTCTCTTGCTGTTTAATTGTCTCTCCTCCTGTCCTGTCTTTCTCTATCATACCCTCCTTTCTTCCACCTCATCTCTCTCTCTCTCTCTCTCTCTCTCCTTCTTTAAGCTCCTTTCTATAGTGTGTCTTTACGGTCTTATGCCCGAGGTATACGTACAGTAACTATGTGGTGTCACACACTGCAGATCTACAAGCTCACAACATGCCGCACTGTGACATGCTGTGAGCTTGTCGATCCGCGTTCGGTGCGCAACACCCGTGCGCAGCTAAGTATAACTCGGGCCTCAGTGTCCCGCCAGGCTGCAGACGTATTAAAAACTTCCCTGGAACGAGGAGATGAATGTACATTGTCTTCTAGATTAATGAAGTGATTCTCAGGACAGTCCATATTAGTGACAGATAACACACACACACACACACACACACACACACACACACACACACACACGTGCGCGCCAATAAAAGCACTGGCACATTTGCAACCAGGGGTGTCCCACCAAATTCTGGGCCCTGGGTACAAGGATTCACTGTGGGGCCCCTGTGCTTTAACTATTGAAAAATAGCAGATATACAAGGTCACAGCGCGGCACCGAGTGCCGCGCTGCGAGCTTGTAGATCTGCTATTTTTGAAAAATCATGAAAATCTTTGAATATTTCAAATCCTTCTAAGGTTTTTTTGAAAAATCGATGTTTCGATGTCAGTGGAGCTCAAACCTTTTCATGTGCAGGACCCCCAGGGACACCCCCAGAAGCAAATTTGAGTTACAAATGTTCGCTTAAAAAATACATATATTCAAAGATTTGCACACATTTTCACGACTTTTCAAAAATAGCAGATCTACAAGCTCGCAGCGCGGCACTCGGTGCCGCGCTGTGAGCTTGTATATCTGCTATTTTTCAATAGCTAAAGTATAAAATAATGAAGGCCCCTTCAACAACTTGGGCCCTAGTAACTCAGTCCCACTTTCCTACCCCTTGTGACGCCCCTGTTTGCAACTACAGTAAGCAAAACACGTACACTCCAAGCACAAACACAGAGCTCCACACACCCCTGTGTGTACTTCTTACAGTATGTGTATAATACACATGCACCGACAGATCTGCAGGCGTACAAACATAACCCCATGCACGCACGCACGTCAGTGGTGGAAAAAGTACCCACATATTTTACTTAAGTAAAAGTATCAATACTGCAATATAGAAGTACCCTGTTACAAGTAAAAGTCCGGAATTCATAATGTACTTGAGTAAAAGTACAAAGTATTGGCATCAAAATGTACTTAAAGTACTAAAAGTAAAAGTACAAAATGTTTGAAAATAGCCGATCTACAAGCTCACAACGCGTCGCGATAGCCAACAAGTAGGTCGGGAGTGGCTTATTGTCGGTATCAGCCGGTAGCACGCAGGAGTCTGTCCCCGTTACAATGTGCTAGACCCCTGGGAGATGGACTGCTGATAGCGCCACACCTACCATCAGCTCCCAGTACTTGCCGCACGACTTGCCAAACCGTGCTACTCATACGCTGAGTTGGCGGTGCCCGGAATCGAACTCATGACCTTGTGGTACAAAGGCGAGAGCTCTACCGACTGAGCTACCCAAGGTATAAAATAGGGCTAAAGTGCTTTATGTATGTTTTAACATATTACAATTTATATCAGCAAAGTAACTAGTAACTAAAATTTTCAAATAAATGTAGTGGAGTAAAAGTACTACATTTGGATCCCATGCATATGTAGTGGAGTAGAAGTAAAAGTATTGGATATTGGAAATACTCAAGTAAAGTACAAATACCTCAAAACTGTACTCAAGTAAAGTACTTAATTAAAATTACTTGGTTACTGACTGTACACCAATGACGCACGTACACACGCAGGCCCAGACACATACACGTGTGCGCGCTTTGCCATGAAGAATAGGCACTTGGGCTGGGACTGGCCCAGAGAAAGAGCTACTGAGCAATATGAGTGATAAGGCGTCGCCTGTAATCACTGGGTACCATTCATCCATCACTCCCCATCACTCCATCTCCACATCAGCTCGTCTCAGACACTTTATTGCAGTGGGTTTTCAAACTTTTGTTTCTTTCCCCCCCTGGGGAGCTATTTCAAGGGGCCTGGAATATTTCAAGAGGCCTAAATTTCTCTCTCTCTCATTTTGCTGACTGAAGTATCTACAATGGGGAAATGTACTGTAACAGAAGTTGGGCTTGCCCTAAAGGGTAATGTTACAATTACAAGGACTTTTACTATAAGACAGTGAAACACAAGTAGGACTCATCACGGAAGGGTGATTTGACCAAAGTCGGACTTGAACCGTAAAAGGGTTGTACTACTAGAGGAGCAAGTGATGCACAGACTTGGGTGACAGGCGATATCTATTGGGTCATCATGTACGCTAACATTAGAATAGCAAAGCAAGTCAATGTTCTCATTTGTTTCTATGCGTTTTCAGCAGGGACGTGCAGAGAATGTTAGAGAGGCAGGGGCTTACATTTCTAAAAGGGCCTTTTGGTGGAAATAGCAGAAAAATTGCAGACTCCAAGCTCGACGCATTGTGAGCTTGGAGGTCGGCTATTTTCGGTGCTTGATACCACACTGAACTAAGCATAATCAAGTGAATACTGGAGACGTGGCGTATGGCATGGATTTCTACACAGGGAGGGCAATTCTTTCAACATAAGATGCTGCGTTCAAGTTCAGGAGAGTTTGGACAAGTCAAATCTCTTGAATGCTGCCTTCAGGTATGGCATGGAAAGAGGGCATTTGCATTTCTTTCACCATAGTAAAAACTGCATCCATGGTCTGGAGAGAGGGCACTTTTTACAGACGGATAAAAGGGCAGGGGCTCAAGCCCCATTTGATGTTCTATGTGTGCACGTGCCTGGTTTTTAGCATAGAAAGCAGTCCTCACACCTACTGGGTCCTGACCCGTTGGTTTAGAAACACTGGAGCAGAACATTGCTCAGGCTGCAGGGACCAGGGATGGAGCTGGAAACATAACATTACTAATAGCTTTGGATATAAATTTAAGAACAATTTGGGGAGCCATTTAAATCTTTTTGCCACTCTCAGGCTTGGAGCAGGGCCCAGACTTTGAAAAATGGTGCTGTAATGTGTGTGTGTGTGTGTGACTCAAATATATTTTCACACGCTGTAATGATGTGTAATGGGTCAACTCTGAACCAATGCAAAACAATATATATAATTGAGAAGGGAGACCATTGTTGATTATGTAAGCCAAGTGTGTGGTCGTTTACCTAAACAAAAGTTGTACAAACAGCATTAAAACTTGTTTCCCTTTTTTGCATTGGATTGCTTTCGGAACTCTAGGAGTCTCCACTTTTTTTGTGCGTCAACTCCAGGGGGGAAGTTGTCCGTATTTAAAATGAAGCAACACGGAACTAAAAGTGCCTATGATTGGCCGCTAGTTGCGCTGTTCTGGTGCCAGAAGCAACATGGTGTCCTTAGGATTCCATTCATTTCCCCCAAACTTTTACATTTGATTTTCTTACCTTAATAAACATTGTCTTAAATACTTTATATTTCCTGTCGCTAGTTTAAAGGCTTGTTTCAATCACCATGATATGCGTTTTGTGAAAATATGGTCCAATTCATGTTAAAGTTTATGTTAAAGCAGGGTATGCTGTGGGAGGTGCTTGTGATCATAGGCTTGTGATGGTTCTTCTTCGTATGCTTTATTTTCTGCAAGCTCAACACCACATTCTCCAAAGCATCCCTGCGGTTACACATGACCGTTGGCAGCCAACAGCATTCGAGATGGTACCATTTCTACCAATGAACGTTGATTTCTACAATGATGGCAGCACCCGTACAAAGGGCCAAAAAAAGGGTCATTTTCGCAGCATAGAAACCAATGGCTTTCCACTGTCCATATTTTTTTACAGTCTATGGTCAACTCTGAACCAGCCTGCTGCCTGGCTCCTGCACTGCCCCTAAGACCGTGCTGTGAGTGACACGAGTCACCTCTATATGAAACGTACAGAATATTTGTAATTCCAGTGTTTGTGTTGATTTGTTGTTACATTCTTGTCACTGAGCTGACGCTGTCATTCAAAGTAACTTAAGTGAGTGAAGGCGAGCAGGAAGAGAGGTTGGTTTGATGGACACTCTGGCGATTGCAGGGATTCTACAGCGTAGCCAACTACATTATAACAACGACCTTGAGTCGATTCCAGCTCGAAAACCTGCATTTCATATATAATAATAATAACAGTAATACACTTAATTTATATAGCATTTCTCAAAACCAAGTTTACAACGTGCTTCACAGACATAAAAAAAAAGAAAACACACAGTGTAATTATACATTTGAATAAGTGCATTGCAGTCAAGAAACTCAAACAAATATAATATAACAAATATAATATCGTCGCTGTCCGGCAGAAACCAGCTAACTCCAGTTTTCAGGATTAGATTTCTTTCATAAATCAATGCTATTGAACACCTTTTACGTCTGTGTGTTGGTTAAAACATATTGAGCCAATGGAAATTAGTAAAAAAGGCTTCGGCCAAAACCTCCTAACTCCACTTGAGCTGGATGTTTATTCATTTCCAGAAAATTTACATTTTGGAGGTAGCTGGTTTCTGCCTGACAGCAGAGATATATTAAAGGAGTAGTTCACCCCCAAAATGACTTTCTTTCTATTGATTACTCAAGCCATGGATACTTGAGTTCAATAATATTTTTTGTTTTTTGTTGAATTCTTAAAGTTATACCATGTAACTTTTTTTATAAAACAAATCTTAAAATGGTCCTAACTGTTAAATCGCTAAAGTTTTAGAACCCCCACTCCGTTATTTTCAGCTTCAAAAGCCTTCTCTTTATAATGTTTTCTATGAGCCGTGAGGGGGGGAGAATTTCGCGGCAAAATGACGTCATCATACTACCGGCCAATCACAGCGAGGGTTATACACTGCCGGCCAATCACAGCGCATCTTGGAGTGGGGTCGCTAGGGCGGCCATATTTGTAGTCTCCCCTGTGTCTCTATACTCGGGTGCACGGTGAAGCATGGTGAAGGAGTGTATCTCCGGAATGGCTGAACGCACAGGAACCAGGGACCCCTCAAAAGATAGATCTCGGCGAGGTGGAGGCAGACGCGGGGGTGTGAGAACCGAAAAACGGCCGAAAGACGCGGACGCGACCGAGGTTTGCTATAGAGCTACTGACCACAAGTTGAGCAACTTACACAGTATAGCTTTAAGACAAAAAAATATGTATTATAGTAAATTTACCCCCATTGATTCCGGATGGGGACCCAAATGCATTTGGGTCCCCATCCGGAATCAATGGGGTAAATTTATTGAAATCCAAATATCGTCTTAGGAATGCGACAAAAAACAAAAAATATTATTGAGCTCAAGTCCTTACTCCTTTAAAATCCTAAGAATAAATAATTGATTATACAAGCATCAAACAAAAAGAAAAACTATAATTAAAAGCAACTTCATATACTGTAACATTTTAAAATAGGAATAGTGAGGTAGCTTTTCAGACTCCCAGTGGAAGGTTACCCTTTGTCTCAAACCTTGCGCTAGGGACAGAGAGCAACAGCTGGTCTGCATAGCTGAGAGTAGAAGCAGGGGTGTAATGGGTGAGAAGGTCAATAATTTAAAAAGGGGCAAGGCCACTCAGTGATTTAAAAACAAGCATTAACATTTTTAAATAGATTCTGAACATGGGCAACCAGTGAGGTAAGAATATGTGATCTTCTACCACTTTTTCTAGTCACATGTTCAAATACTGGATTCTGATTGGCTAAATTCCGGAGGTTATGGCAGAACAACCGCCGCAGTTGTGTGAGGACGAGATCAATGCGCCTCAGTGTACATCCGGGGACTTCAGGAGGTAGTCGGAACACCTTTCCCCCAACCAACATATGACGGTCGTAGCGGTCCTATGTTTACTAACGTGTGTACGACGTCGCCGATTTATTTGGATCCAATGCAATCCGCCAACTTTAAAGCCCCTTTTCTCTGAACCTATGCCTTTCTGGAAGCGAACAGCCTCTATTTACGGCCGGAACGGTCCTTCTAACTGACGTTAGCTTAGCTGTATGCTAGACATCTTTCTCTGCATGGAGTTGGCGTCATCTGGTGGTGAGTAGAAGATGTTGTTTGTGGAACTATTTGCTGTCGTCGCGGAAGTTTTATAGGCAATAATGATTGTAACTTAATATCCTTGCAAGTTACAACTATGTGTTTTCTTTCATGTATACGGAAAAAAGTGGTAGAAAAGCTATTTACCACTCGGGGTCGGACATTATGCTCTGATAATGTCCTGTGTGAGGGTGTTATCGGACTCGGCTTCGCCTCGTCCGATCACCCCCTCACACAGGACATTATCAGAGCATAATGTCCTCTCACTCGGGGTAAATTGCTTACTTAACTTTGATTTGTTGTAAGAACCCTAGCTGGAGACTCCTAGAGTTCCGAAAGCAGTCCAATGCAAAAAAAGTTTGAATGCTGTTTGTACAACTTTTGTTTAGGTAAACAACACACAACTTCCCACCTGGAGTTGCACAAAAAAGTGGAGACTCCTAGAGTTCCGAAAGCAATCCAATGCAAAAAGGTTTTAATGCTGTTTGTACAACTTTTGTTTAGGTAAACGACCACACACTTGGCTTACAGTACATAATCAACAATGGTCTCCCTTCTCAATTATATGAGGTGTCTGATTGATTTCTCATTCAATCCAGCAAATAATGAGTTACAGTAATATAGATGGCTATAGAGACAAAAGCATGAATGACAGTTTGTACATCATTGAATGACAGAAAAAGTCTAATCTTGGCAGTACTCCTGAACTGACCCATTTGGTGATAGTTGTATTTCTAATTTCTTTTACAGAAGCTTGCATCCAAGCTTAGATTAGTCACATATTTCTGGCCTGTACTGCAAACCCTGGGAAATTCCAACATACACAATCCAACCCCATCACTTCAATGTCATCATTGTTAAACATTTCAGGACCTTACGGCTACAACAAATGTGTGCATTGTCAGCATAAAAATTAAAATGTAGTTGCAGATAACTTGACCCACCGAGTACTAATGTAGCTATGGAACACAAAGGGCAAATAACAAACGCTTGAGGAACACAACAGGTATTTGTGAGGAGACATTGATTCAGAGAAGGTTCTGCTGCCACTCAAGCATTTCAGTCATGCTTAAGTTTCCATGCAGGTCAGTCAATTAATATGCCATGATCAGCTTTATCAAACACAACAGATCTAACAAGATCAAAACAGCACAATAGTCAGCATCTGACTTGATCCTAATGCCATTTAAAACAGCGGTTCTCAACCTTTTCAGGCCGCGACCACCAAAAGAATCATAATTTGAACCCTGACGAGCACTAAGAGTTGAGGCATTACATTTTGTATAACATGATTCTATTTTGAAAATAGCAGATCTACATGCTCACAACGCCTATTCCTCTAATATTTGGCAAATGTTTAATTTGTCCTTTTAGATTAATTTGTTGTCACTGTCACTTGTCACTTGTCACTTTAGAAATGTGCGGATACCCGCTATACACTTATACTGTATGTTGGTCTGCTTACTGTTGAGTGAGAAAAGAATGTTAAGCTAAACATCTAGGGACCCTCCCAAATAATTTGGGGACCCCTCTGGGGGTCCTCCTGACCCACAGGTTGAGAACCACTGATTTAAAACATGTCATTCATAAAGAATAGGGGATATGAGCTGAGAATAAAGAAATTTTAATTCATTTAATTTAACCTGCGATTAGCAAGGTGAGTCCCATTGAGATTGTAATCTACTGTATAAGGACTAAGGAGCCCTGGCCAATAATGTGAACATTAACACAACACACAGCAAAACTCAAATGACGTGAATAGAAATTCAAGAAAACAGCTGCAGACCTGGGTTTTTAGCATCTGAAGTAAACTTTTAAACTCACCCAAAGGGATTAAGTGCTCTAGTTTAATGGCATTCTGGAGCTGATTCCAAGACCACGGAGCATAAAAACTAAAAGCCATCCTCCCAAACTCTGTGGATGGAGGAGGGATAGTAAAAAGTAGCAGCTACAGGGAGCACAGGTTGAGCGAGAATTTGTTTTCAACTCGCGATAGATGGGTCTAAAACAGGGGTCTTCAACGTTTTCAGGCCAAGGACCCCTTAGCTGAGAGAGAGAGATGAAGCAGGGACCCCCGAATTCCATATAGTTTCATTGTTTGACAGCACAATCATGTATTTTGGATTCATGTCAATTCATTTGAAGTGGTTAATATAAAAGAGAAAAAAGGTTTCTTGAAAAAGATTTGAAGGACCCCCTGTAGTAACTCTGAGGACCCCCTTGGGGTCCTGGACCCCCTGTTGAAGACCCCTGGTCTAAAATGATTAACGTTGTCAGTGTCAAGGTTAGAGTTTTTCAGTGGGGGGTTAAACAACAACCGATGAAAAGATTGGAGGACTAACTCCTAAAGATAAAGATTATATAATATATTAAACATCAAAGGTAAAGAAGGTAGGAGAGGAAGAGGATGTTTTGTCATTAATCATGCTCAGTAAATCTGACTGGGATAGCAGATAAGATGAATTAAAAGTCTGATACGGTATATGTCACTGCATGGTAGAATAAACAGCGATAACATGATTTGTGCTCTAATACTGGACACTTTATCAACCAAATAAAACGAACAAAGTGTCTCACATCTCTCAATGGAAGACTTCATCGGAATCTAGGGCGGTGGATAAGCTAGTTAATAATGGTCCTAAATAGCAACTTGGGTTTGTAGAGGATTTGCAGCAATAGGAATACCCTTGCCGCCAGGACCCTGAAGCATTCGTTTTGGAACGGAAATTAATTTGGTTACATTTGTACGCTCTGAGTTAAAACTCTAGGATTCAAAATGACACAACCAACATTCGGGACATCGACTGTAATAGTACAAACTGTTGTTAAAAATGGTGACAGGCTTCAATTATTCCACCACCAGGTTATTAATTTCTATTTACCCGGCCCTCTGAAGTCAAACTTACAATCGAACAACACGCCGGTCCATTTAAATGCTTTGAACGAAAACCAGTAGTACTGTGGTTGCACCAGTATTAAAGTGGTATATTGATTCAGTTCAGGTAATGCTTTTCTCTTTCCAATGTAACACTTCATCATATTGCTGTTGTCCGATGAAAACCTTGCATGTCCAAAACCGTTCGTTTTGCATTTATCATTTCAAAAATGATTTGAACTAGTAAAAACAGCGGTGCGAGGCGTTGTGTGCTTGCAGA
>NC_137818.1:42506457-42533957 GCF_963921795.1 Nannobrachium achirus | reverse complement strand
GAAATAAAATGTACTTCTTAAAATAAATGTATCATGCCTGTTGCTAAGGTATGGCAACATGACTGGTGTCTTGCACGCGAAGACACCAGTCATGTTGCCATACCTTAGCTTTTTCTGAACTGACGCCACTGCCCGGAGAGCCTCAGCAATTTGTGTCAACTTTGGAGTTATCCACTTTTCAGTAGAAAAAAGAAGAAGAAAAAAAAAGAAGCCTAGAGCGGATGCTGTGTAGCCGGAAATCGACGTAGCTGAAAATTAGCCTGGCTTCAAAAATGTCTCTGTTTAGGGAGTGGAGCCAAGGCCGTTATGTGCACACATCCCAGCAGGCTTTCTTTTATTTATTTTTATCATTTTTTATTTTTTTTGCACAGCGTTCAACGTTTGTGTAGCGTATACAGTCACCTGGGGACAAGGTTACACCCGCATTATCAAGAAGCATATTGTTTTGTGCTCAGCTCCCCCCGCAACCCGCTTTCTGCTTGGCACATGCAAACGTTAGCAGGAACAAACTATTAGCATTCTGAGGAGACCGCATGCTCCGCGTTGGTGCGTCTGTCTAACACACACGCGCACAGACGCACGCGCACGCACACACACACACACACACACACACACACACACACACACACACACACACACACACACACACACACACACACACACACACACACACACACACACACACACACACACACACACACACACACACACACACACACACACACACACACACACTCACTCACTGTTGTGTGAGTGCTGTGTGTAGCTTGTGGGCATGTCCACCAGTGACGGTATACATGTCTGCGTGTGCGTGTGCATACAGTATATCGTCGTTGTCGGGTGGAAATCTTCTATGTCCAAAACTGTTTGTTTTGTATTTATCACTTTAGAAAGGATTTAAACTAGTGAAAATAGACGATCTACAAGCACACAACGCCTCGCGGTGCGAGGCGTTGTGTGCTTGTAGATCTGCTATTTTCCCTAGTTTTGTGTGACAGCCTTGTATGATGAAGCAGGGCTTTAATTTACGAAAAAAAACGTGCACATTTGAAACTTGGAGATACGAGGTTTCTGCCCCGACAGTGACGATGTGTGTGTGTGTGTGTGTGTGTGTGTGTGTGTGTGTGTGTGTGTGTGTGTGTGTGTGTGTGTGTGTGTGTGTGTGTGTGTGTGTGTGTGTGAGGGGGGAATTGGGTGCTGAAGGTCTGGTATCAGTCAAGCTGTCTTCTTCATGCATGAGCGATCAGCCTGGGACTCAGGACTAATGTGGAATACAGACAGCAGAGCAGGTGTAGGTGGACGGAGGAGAGGAGAGGAGAGGAGAGGAGAGGAGAGGAGAGGAGCAGTGTTGATTTCGTCTACTAAAACTATGACGAAAAATGTTTGTCGACTGTTTTTTTTTTCACTGACGAAAACTAAATAAAAATAAAATAAAAGCTAAGCTGTGATGACTAAAACTAAGACTTTCGTCAACAAAATAAAAACTAGACTAAAACGTTAGGGAGGGACTAGTGGAGAAGAGAGTCATTTTATGTTTGGTTGCTCTCAGGTGTTGCGTGCTGAAAATAGCAGATCTACAAGCTCACAACGTGTTGCGCTGCGACACGTTGTGAGCTTGTAGAACAGCAATTTTCAGCGCGCAATCAAGGGTAAAATCAGTCATTACGATGCCATTAACACAATTAGTGCTGCAGGGTATGAAGGGTTAACTTTTCGTTGACGCCACGCAGATCCGCCCATTAGCACACGCTGTTATTGTGTAAGGCATGCCTGGAATGTGTGTACACACACGGACTGCTGAATGACATCAACGATTACGTCATCTAGTCACATGACATGTGTCATGTGACAGTGTGTCATGGCGGCCGCAAGGCTTGTCTTGTTGATGTTGTTTGGAGCTGTGCTATGGGATATAAAGTCTTATTTGGAGTAAATGAAGTCTCTTTATGGGCCTCTCCATTGACTTAACATGGAGGAGCGTCACTTCGCGTGCACGCCCAACGTGCGTTTTAAACAAATCGCGGACATTACCGATGCGGCCGCGACCGGAGCTACATACTGTAAGTATTAATACATTTACTGTAAATACAGTAAGATTGACGGTGAGCGCTGTCAATGGCGTCGTGTAGTAACCGGTTTTAATGACGGTGAGGATCGTCAAGGGCAGCAGAACAGTTAAGGCCTGCCAAAATACATTTTAGTTGACTAAATCAACTGTAGATTTAGTCGCCATAAAATCTAGTCGACTAAAATTAGACTAAACTAAAACTTTTCAGGTGACTAAATTATGACTAAAACTAAATGACATTTTATTCAAAAGGCTATGACTAAAACTAAATCAAAATTTGCTGTCAAACACAACACTGGAGAGGAGAGGAGAGGAGAGGAGAGGAGAGGAGAGGAGTCTTGGTGGATGGAGGGATGAGGAGGTAGAGGACATGAGAGAAGTTGAGGAAGGACAGGAGACAAGGTCAATTACTAAATGAAGTCAATGCAAAGGACCATACCAGCATCAATACATGTCATTGTCTATTCTCAGCTTCCACCATCTAACGCACAGAAACATTGAGCATTTTTCCGTTAATGGCTGCATTTTCACACTGGATATCACGTTTGCTTTTTCTTACAGAAGTTTCGGTTTCATTTGTGAACCAATCCTTTTTTTCCTTCTTCTTTTCTTCCTAAGGACTATGTTCGGTTAGAGACTATCTCAAATCAATCCAGCACATTAAGCACGTTAACCCTGATGTCCCTATATTTCGGACCCATTTTCTAAAACATTTACATTTTTCATTCTTTCAAATTGTTTAAAAAATATAGTGAAGATAGCAGATCTACCGCAGCATGTCAGCATTGCAAGCGTGTAGAGCTTGTATTCTCACTAGTTGTCATACGACCGATAGGGTATAGTTAAATGCATCAAAACTCAGCAATAACAGTCCACCCTTACTTTAAGGTACCCAGCAACACCACCCTGGTATGTGGCCGACGCGCATTTAAATTCAAAGCCCCGGCCGATTGGAATGACCTACCAAGCTCTCTAAGATCAATTTCCTCCCTTAACTTGTTCAAAGAATCTCTTTTCACTCACCTTCAAACACCATGCTCATGTTTCTAATTTTGTTTTGTTTTCTGCTTTTGCCTTAGTTTTCTTTTGCTGATGTGGAATACATATTAATTTCACTATGCACGGGTTGAATTGGTGGGGTGGGAGCGGCTAACCTTTGGGAGAGACCCTGTCTTGTGTGTTTGTATGGATGTATTGTGTTATTGTATGTAATGTAATGTCATGTAATGTATTGTTCTGTGTTTGCTCAATATGGACCCTCTCTAAAATGAGATGCTACATCTCAAGGGGTTTATCCTTCAATAAAGGTCATATATAATAACATAACTTTGACAAAGAAAATATATAAACATAAAAACTATTTGTTGTGTGAATTGACTACTGCAAATCTTTGACACTTTAATTAATACTAACGGTTTATGTGCTAGTCGGACAAGAGTCAAAACGTCACTGTCGGGTAGAAACCTTGTATCTCCAAGTTTCACATTTGTAAATTATTTCGCAAAGTAAAGCACTGCTTCATCACACAAGGCCATCGCACAAAAGTAGTGAAAACAGCAGATCTACAAGCACACAACGCCTCGCACCGCGAGGCGTTGTGTGCTTGTAGATCGGCTGTTTTCACAAGTTTAAATCATTTTAAAAATGATAAATTCAAAACAAACGGTTTTGGACATACAAGCTTTCCACCCGACAATGACGAAAAGCAGTAGTTCGCTCGCCCTCGGCATGACCCAACAAGAGTGTCACCTACAGTGCACACACACACACACTTACACAGAAAACGTACATAACCCGTGCTTACCGGTATATGCACATGCACGTAACGACACTATGCATATACTCTTGCATGCAGTGCGCGACCCGTATGCACGTATGGGTCTATTTTAGTCTCCTGTGAAAGTTTAGTGAACTCAGCTGGTCTCCGTGGCCCATATCCTCTTCCTGCCTTAGACTTAGTGTCTTCTGCGTGTGTGTGCGAGTGTTTGTGTGTGTGTGTGTGTGTGTGTGTGTGTGTGTGTGTGTGTGTGTGTGTGTGTGTGTGTGTGTGTGTGTGTGTGTGAGTGTGTGTGTGTGCGTGTGTGTGTGTGTGCGTCGCACACGGCCAACTACATCACAGTCTGACAGGGCCCTTTCCTTTAATAGCTGCCCCCGGAGTAACCAGCCCAGAAAAGGGAAGAGGACAGGCGACAGACACCAGTGTCACATTATCACGTGCACGTACACACACACACACACACACACACACACACACACACACCTGCTCCGCAAGACACGCATACGTACAGTACAGTAAAGCACAGCTTCTCTCACTGGCATTCACATTCTAATGCTGTCATACACCTGCTTAGAAAGATGCACACACACACACACACACACACACACACACACACACACACACACACACACACTCCCACCAACACGATCCTTCACACACACACACACACACACACACACACACACACACACACACACACACACACACACACACACACACACACACACACACACACACACACACACACACACACACACACACACACACACACACACACACACACACACACACACACACACACACACACACACACACAACAGACACCCACACAGTGGAGAGCCCGTCTCCTACATGAAGCTAAAACAATAAAGATGTTCTCCCCACCCCCCCCCCTGCATGGAGCTGAGAGCTGCACTTCTGCTCTATCCTCCAGTGATGCTAGTCGCTAGTCCGTAACCATGATTCCCAACTAGCCCCTATTTATCGCCGCGCTAATGGGCTCTATAATGACAGGTATTAACCCAATTAACAGCAGAATTATAGGGGCCCTCTGTGCTCTAGCCATGTGCAATACTGTACAATCACCATCCATCCAAGCCCGATAACAAAGGCTGTTAAAGAGGCTTAACAGCCGCGGTTACGGCCGGGCGGATGTTTGCATGAAGAGGAATTAGACGTTATCTGAAGGGCCCCTGCGTTGACTTCACAAGGATCCAACTTTTAAAAGGTGTTTATGACTGCGGCGTATTCGGCTTGTGCCTGATTTATTCTTTGCTGTGCGGCAAGAGTCGCGCGCCGAAAATAGCTAAGATGCGATGCGTAGTGGGGCTTGAAGATCAGCTATTATCAGCATGTGCCTTAAGCATCATCAGGGGCGTCACAAGGGGTAGGAAAGTGGGACTGGGTTACCAGGGCCCAAGGTGGAGGGGCCCTAGTAACTTTAGCCATTGAAAAATAGCAGATATACAAGCTCACAGCGCGGCACCGAGTGCCGCGCTGCGAGCTTGTAGATCTGCTATTTTTGAAAAGTCGTGAAAATGTGCGCAAATCTTTGAATATATGTCTTTTTTAAGTGAACATTTGTAACTAAAATTTTGCTTCTGGGGGGTCCCTGGAACTAAATATTTTGAGATGGGGGGGGTCCTTCACATGAAAAAGTTTGAGCATCACTGACATGGAAACATAGGTTTCTTGGCACACATTTTCACGATTTTTCAAAAATAGCAGATCTACAAGCTCGCAGCGCGGCACTCGGTGCCGCGCTGTGAGCTTGTATATCTGCTATTTTTCAATAGTTAACATTCATGGGGGGCCCGCAGTGAATCCTTGTACCCAGGGCCCAGAATTTGGTGTGACGCCCCTGAGCATCATCCACATGTAGATCAGTGGGTCCCAAGCCTTTCTTCACACGTGTGTGTGTGAGTGTGTGTGTGTGTGTGTAGGCGTGTTTAGATTGATGGCGATGCTTGCCGATGCTACATGCAGGGGTTAGCTCGGTTACTGTTACAGTACACTGTACGAGGTGTTGGGTTGAGCTCACACTGAGAACACACATCAACAGACGGGCAAAAGAAGTTCATGCTGTAATGTTTTTGCTACAGAATGAAGCTATAGTATAATGATAGATGAAGGAATTATTTACAAATGGTTAGAATGTTTAAAATTGTCTTTGGTGCCCTTCCCCCGGAAAGGGCCGTGGCATGCATGCCCACTTGTGCTCACAGATGCACAAGTGAAAAAAAATAAGAGTTTGTGCTTAGTCTGTGCCCACTAAATGCCACACACTGCCTGTGTGTCGTCTGTTTGGAGCCACCTTAACTCACAGCCATTGCAGTGTTTCATGAGATTAGGTAAACTTTATTTTTTATGCCTCCACCAACGACAACAGTGGCCAGAGGCGTTTGTTTCTGGTTGTCTATCCGTCTGTCCATACAGTACACACTGTACGTACATCTGACCATCCGTCCGTCCGTCTGTCCCAACCTTGTGAACACATCATCTCTGGAACACCATGAGGGAATTTCAGGACATTTGGCACAAATGTCCACTTGGACTGAAGAATGAATTGATTAGAAGTAAGCGGTCAAAGGCCAAAGGTCACTGTGACCTCACAAGACATGTTCATTAATTTGCGTCCTCTTTCACTACATAGTGTACACTCCAGCCTGTACTGGATGTGGAGTCTGGGCACACATGTTGGGCACAATGGAACAACTGTAGCTGTTCAATCCAATTCAATCCAGGTACTCTATCCTATTGCAAATTAGCAATACAACAATTCACACAAACTCTCTTGTGAATTATGCTTGTCATCCATCACGAATGTCATTGCAGTTACAGAATTAGGATAATATGGCGTGTGTGTGTGTGTGTGTGTGTGTGTGTGTGTGTGTGTGTGTGTGTGTGTGTGTGTGCATGTGTGCGTGTGTGCGTGTCTCCCTTCAGGGGGTTGATCTATGTAGTGGCCTGTACAGTGCATGACAACATTAGTATGAACACTGACATCAATCTGTCCCCAGCCAACATATGAGCTGTGATCTGCTCTAACAGATGGAGATGGAGAGAGAGAGAGAGAGAGAGAGAGAGAGAGAGAAAGACAGAGAGAGAGATGGACAGGACGGGGAAACAGAGATGGAAGATGAGAGAGAGAGAGAGAGAGAGAGAGAGAGAGAGAGAGAGAGAGAGAGAGAGAGAGAGAGAGAGAGAGAGAGAGGTGCACTGTATGAGGGATTTGATTGCAAGGGGAGAAAATGGATTTTCAGAGGAGAAAGTCAATTACGTCGCACAAAGCACTTGGTTAAAATATCAAGGTCGCAATACGGCGATAGACCCCCGGTATCCGTGCTGTGTCAAAGTGCCATTTTTCATCCCTTTGTGTCTCTGCCGGAGGTCAAAGCCATTTGGGTTTCATTTATTAACCCTAAAGTGCTGCTCTTGGCAGGCGGGACGCTCCCAGTGCCGTGGGGCTGGGGGCACCAAGCAGAGGTCGACCAGTGTGTGTGTGTGTGTGTGTGTTCGTGCATGTGCCTGTGTGTTTGTTTGTGTTTCAGTGTCAGTGTGTGTGTGTGTGTGTGTGTGTGTGTGTGTGTGTGTGTGTGTGTGTGCTTTTAGGGACGCACGTGTGTGCGCGAGTGCATTCGTGCTCGCATGCATGTGTGTACAGTATGTCAACGTGCGCGCACTCGAGTTTAGGAATGTGCCTCCATTTGCACTTGTACACTTCCAAGTGTGCATGCGGGCACTGCTGTTTCGTGCAATCTATCTAATAGAGTAGCTCTCAAGCTCTCACTAACACGCACACTCTCTTCATCATATTGGCTGCGGGAGAGAGAGAGAGAGAGAGAGAGAGAGAGAGAGAGAGAGAGAGAGAGAGAGAGAGGTAAAGATAGAGAGGGAGAGAGAGAGAGCGAGAGAGGGGACACGGTGGAAATCCACACAAACTCAATCTGCGCTTATTGTCAATAAACATTAAGGAGATCATCAAGGAAAGGCAAGGCAAGGCTGTTTTTATTGCAATAATGACACGGTGCTTTAGGAGATTAAAAATCAATGGAGCTGCAGTGCTGCATGCTGGGAGACGGTGTCCACAGGACGTAGATCTCCTTCGCTGGGGAGGTCAGAGGTGAAGGCTGCTCCACTGGTGCCTCTCAACAACTCCTGCACTGCAAAATCCTCAGGGTTCATTTTGACTCAGAGAGTGTACAAACGGAACCGGATGGACCCATGGGGGTCTATTTATTAACCCAGAGAGTGTACAAACGCAATAATTTAGTTTTTTACCAGTCATTCATTTCATTTGTGTCAAAGTTAGTTAGTTTTAAAAAGCTTGTATTCAGGGTCCCCAAGAATAGAATTGAGAAGAACAGATTTATCTTTAATTTTTTTTGTTGGATGGACTCAAGCAATAGAACATGAGAAATATATTTGCAATACAAATATTGGTTAATGTAAATACAAATAATTTCTAATGCTATAGAATTAATTGTGCACTTCAGTTTTGGTTTTACGTCCTTTTATTTTATTAGAAGTTTGCATAGGAAAAGGTACAGTTTCATGACGGTACAGTTCACTGTCTACTAAAAGGAGATCCTAGAAAAGCACTTGGCTTATTTCCACAGGAAACCATTTAAGTATCTCATATAACATTGAATGACAGACGGATAGAACACAGTACTATGCAGTAGATATAGTCAGAAAAAAAGGAAAATAAAACAATAATAAAATAAAATACGGTAGGTAAATACAAAGAAGGGTCAGGGGAGGGTAGGGCTGGGCTATATGTTTGTTTTACCAGTTGCGAACGGCTGCCGCCTGTAAGTGGTTTTTCAGGGCGAGTTTAAAGGATGCTAGTGATCCACACTCCTTTTACGTCCACAGAGATGTGATGACCTATCCCTGAACTATGGTGTTATAGGTACCTTTATAAAAAAGAACAAACTGATTCATCATTTATAGATGATGTATTCTTGTAAGAGAGCCATTCATTTGTCAATGACAGACTTAAATATAACGTGCTACTATGTGGATAGATCTCCTCTCTCTGGGGTGAAGGCCATTAGTCTGTCTCAACAGTACTACAGCCGGATTCTTCTTTGGTGGATGAGAAACACCATGGAATCCGGCATGTGTCTCCCTCCTGTTCCTAATTAGTGCTTGTTAATTTTGAAACAAGCCAAATTGCTCCCTCTGCTTTCATACTGGGACTAAAATGTTGCATTGATTGTGAAGCCAATGCCCAAATTATATTATATCGTCACTGTCGAGCAGAAACCTTGTATCTCCAAGTTTCAAATGTGCACATTTTTCGTAAAGTAAAGCCCTGGTTCATCACACAAGATTGTCGCACAAAACTAGTCAAAATAGCCGATCTATAAGCACACAGTGCCTTGCATTTTTGAAATTAGAAATACAAAACGACGGTTTTGTGCTTAGTCTGTGCCAACTAAATGCCACTGTTACTTTGGAGCCACCTTAACTCAAGCCATTGCAGTGTTTATGCCTTCACCAACGACAGCCGTGGCCAGAGTTGTTTTGTTTCAGGTTGTCTGTCCTTGTATGTCCAAAACGCTTCGTTTTGCATTTATCATTTTAAAAATGATTTAAACTAGTGAAAACAGCCGATCTACAAGCACACAACGCCTCGTGGTGTGCGACGGCCTTGTATGATGAAGCAGGGCTTTACTTCGCGAAAAAAAGTACAAATATGAAACTTGGAGATACGAGGTTTCTGCCCGACAGTGACGATATATCAAATATATGAATCTATTAAAGTTGGTCTTTGTTAACGACCCCATCAGAATATCTTATGGACCACGTTCAGAATGGCGGCCCACAGGTTGAGAAACATTAATTTTAAGACGGCGCGACACTAATACGCTCCATTGAAACTAATGACAGTCTGTCAGGCGGGGGTGACAGCTCTGAGATGCAGTGGCCCATGCCAGGTATTTAATGGGGAGGGAGACACTATCAGTGAGCTACTGTACTAGACAGTATTTACATACAGTAGCTTTCTGCTGAAGACACAGGTCAGACAGGTTGTCAATAAAGAACGATGTTAAGATGATGTGCAGTGGACAAACACAGGGGCGTCACAAGGGGGGTAAAAGTGGGACTGAGTTACTAGGGCCCAAGGTGGAGGGGCCTTCATTATTTTATGCTTTAACTATTGAAAAATAGCAGATCTACAGCGCGGCACCGCGCTGCGAGCTTGTAGATCTGCTGAGTCGTGAAAATGTGTGCAAATCTTTGAATATACATGTATGTCTTTTTTTAAGCAAACATTTTGCTTCTGGGTGGTCTCTGGAACTAAATATTTTGAGATGTTGGTCCTTGGCAGATCATTTTGGGGGTCCTTCACATAAAAAAGTTTGAGCACCGCTGACATAGAAACATAGGTTTTACAAAAAAGATTTGAAATATTCAAAGACTTGTATATCTGCTATTTTTCAATAGTTAAAGCACACAATAATGCGTAATAATGTGTTCCCAGTCTAAATGGGTTAAACCCCCTCCCTCTATGAAGAACATTCATGGGGGCCCGCAATGAATCCTTGTACCCAGGGCCCAGAATTTGGTGTGACACCCCTGGACAAACACATAGAGTTGGGTAAACAGACACTGAGACGCACACACGCAAAAACACACTCACACATGCAGGTGTACGCATTAAACGTAGGTCAATTGATTCGACTATATTCCTTACAGCTTGATAACACTTTTACTGACCTATAAGTACAAGTACAGGGACTGAACAAGTCACCTCTTATTGAGACAAGTTTTTGCACAACCCCTGTCAATAGACCACTGACATCATTCAGCAATGTCAAAGGCATCAAACAACCTGCCAAACCGCAGACATCAGGACACTAATGAATTATATTGAAAACTCCCACACGTCGCCACCAACCTTTTAATTAAAACCCGCCCGTATGTTTGCCAATTTGCTATTAAGTTTAAACAAATGTGTGGTGAACTCGTGGGAATTTACGATGGAATTGATTAGGATAATGGCGGACGTTCTTGAATCATCCGCCAGGGGAGAAAAAAAGAGACAAAATAGGGAAAAGACCCTTGGATGCACCCAATCAGGGAATGAACCACTTGAATAATTGAATCTCTGTGGATATTTAGGGTTTGCTCCATGCTCTTCTGTCCATTTTGTGTGTGTGTGTGTGTGTGTGTGTGTGTGTGTGTTAGGGATGGGACGATACGCGATATTATCGTTTATTGTTATAAAAAACACTCGCAATAATCGTATCGTGGAGATTGAATTTATCGTGATATCGTCCTCCGTCATGCACTGGGATTCACCTTTTATTTGCTGAGCTGCATATAGTGGAGGCTCTAAGCCCGAAAAATAAGCTGTTAACTTCAAGTCATGATGCAAAGGTCCCCTTTGGTATGGAAGTACCTTAGGGCCATAGGAAAGAATTTATCCAAAGAGACAAGTTAGATCACCCTTCATTTTCTATTTATAGCCATTTTAAAAATGGCCGCCGACAATAATCCCCAATACACCAGACCCCATATCTTTGCTTCTGTTAGAGCTATAATAATTATATTGGTGTCAAAGTGTACATTTTTGGGGTCTAGGAACTCAACTAAACAGGTGTCAATGCAAAAAACCCAATACTTCACTAATTAACATGACAGCGGGGGGTAAAATATGCAAATTTCATGAAAAATAACACGTTTTAACAGGGTAACTTACCCCCTCACCCCTCCCCCTAAACTTTGATTCACTTTTCCTTTGGTATGGAAGTACCTTAGGGCCATAGGAAACAATTTATCCAAAGAGACAATTTAAAACGTGTTATTTTTCATGAAATTTGCATATTTTACCCCCCGTTGTCATGTTAATTAGTGAAGTATTGGGTTTTTTGCTTTGAAACCTATTTAATTGAATTCCTAGACCCCAAAAATGGACACTTTGACACCAATATTATTATTATAGCTCTAACAGAAGCAAAGATATGGGGTCTGGTGTAATAGTGGTTTATTGTTGGCGGCCATTTTTAAAATGGCTATAAAAAGAAAATGAAGGGTGATCTAACTTGTCTCTTTGGATAAATTCTTTCCAATGGCCCTAAGGTACTTCCATACCAAAGGGGACCTTTGCATCATGACTTGAAGTAAAATGTGTCTTAGAGCCTCCACTAATATCCGGTACCACTTAAACCCTCTATAATTGGTAAAAGATACTTAATATATGTACTTGATAGAGTTTTTTTTTCACTCTCTATCAAATGTCTTTGCCAAAAAATAGCCGATCTACATAGCCGAGCGACGCGTTGTGAGCTTGTAGATCTGCTATTTTTTGGGCAAATGTTCCGCCCCAAGATAATAGATTTAGATTTTCGCCATAATATCCTAAAGCGATTTCTTTTGTCACAATAATCGTGATATGAAATTTTCATATCGTCCCATCCCTAGAATGTGTGTGTGCGCGCGTGCACAAGCGTGTGTGTGTTTGCTTCATCTATCGCCTGAAGCCCCATGTTGCAACATCTAACACGCTCCCCTAAGAAGGCTCATCGTGATTGATTCCCGTTTCGAGTTGACGTGCTCCTGCATGCAATATTGCGTTATTAATGGTGGTGCACATATGTTTATGTGCATCTGCTGTGCCCCCTGTGTGTCACCCCTGCGCACTTCCACTCCTCTCATTGGCACAAAGTGGGCCTACGGTAAATGAAGAGTGCCCATTAACTCTTTAGTCTAAAGGTGGGCTCGGTGCTGACTCAGGCCCCCAGGAGGACAAGGGGGGGTTCCTGAAGGACAATCCCTGATCAACCACCCCTCCCCACATGCGCAGCCCCAGGAGAGGAGGATTGTGGGGATTGGCAACCGCCAACCCCCACCCCTGCCCCCTCCTCACAAAAGGGGAACCAAATGGTCCGCGGGAAGGGGAGAAAAAAATGCTGATGTAAGAAAACCAAGGGAGAGGGGGGGGACCACCGAGAGGTCAAGGAGATTGAAAAAATAGAAAGAGAGAGAGAGAGAGAGGGAGAGTACAGAGAGAAAGAAGGGAGCAAAAGAACAGTGAGAGAGGGAGAGAGAGAGAGAGAGGGAGAGAGAGAAAGAGAGAACATAAAGGTTTAACGATTCATCCTTTATTGCTTTACACACGAGAACGAAGCCAGGGCGAAAGCAGGATCGAGCGGCGTCGCGAGCTGCTTACCTGCTGGAAGAAATGTGGATCGAGGGGAAAAACGAAGTACAGAGGGGGGAAAAAAAGAAGGGGAAAAACAGCCAGGAGAAAGATGAGTGTGAGGACAAGATAATGCATGGGGCTGGAGAGGAGATAGAGAACGGAGAACGCAGTGTGTATGAGCAAGAAATACTTTGATAGATTTCCCAGGCTCTCTTTTGTCAGAGCTTTCTGGTGATAAGGGGTGATAAGGAGGTTTTAAAGGTGTTGGCCTGGGGGAAGACAGAGACAGAGAGAGAGAGAGAGAGAGAGAGAGAGAGAGAGAGAGAGAGAGAGTAATGGTGAACGGCTGGACACATCACTTAGGAGATGAAACCAGCCGTAGAATAGCATGTCCTTCAGCCTAGGGCATATATTGTCTCACACACACACACACACACACACACACACACACACACACACACACACACACACACACACACACACACACACACACACACACACACACACACACACACACACACACACACACACACACACACACACACACACAGCACTATACTGGTGCAGATCTTTCATTGACTACATTCCCCAGACCCTGAACCTAATCTTCAACCCTACCGTGACTCTCGCCCTTACTGTAAGCTGCACTGTGTCCTGATAATCACAGTGCTGTGCAAAGGTTCCATTGAGCAATAAGCCAATATGTGCATGTGCTGCCTGTTGTTTTTTTGCCTCCTTTCTAAGGCATGTTCATGTTGTCAAATCTTGGCTCCTGCCAGGTTTGTTGAAAACAAACCCACACTCCCCTCTACACTTAGGGTGAGTGAGTATTTTAGACCTTGGTTTGATATTCAACATGGAATCATTTGGTCCTTCAATTAACACTTATTTATTGGTTCATTGACATTTTGAGTAGAGATGCTGGCAGTTATTGTCAAGTCTCATGGAATCAATGTTATATTCATGTGATTCTGATGTGTTTTATATATCGAAAAAGAAGTTTATGACTAAGTGAAGAAGAAAGTCTTGAGAATAAAAAATCACACCCAGTGTTAAATGAGCGGTGCCTTTTACAATTTCATTAAGCGTCCTGCGAAGCTTGGCCAGTGCGGGACGGACGGACATACGTACATACAGACAAAGCCAGATGTAGGAGCTGTTAACAAATTTGTGATCCATTTTCATGGTACTGAGGCAATGTTTCTGTGAACCTCTATGGCAGGGGTAGGTAGGCAACCTTAGGCACGGGTGCCAACACTGGCACAGGGGAGGGTGATCCACTGGCACACTGGCAGAAATGTGAGAGAGAGGATTTATATTTTAAAATCAAATATTGTTTTAAACGTGGTCAATTACATTAAGATTTGAAGCAAATTACATCCTGCACACAATTCTACATTCATTAAAATCCCGAACTTTGACTGGGGAGGGAGATAGGTGGTTTAATGCTCCGAGTCTAATGATCGTTATGACAAGGTCCTGACAATCCAAATATGTAAGAATTTTGAAAATGAATGTTGACATGGCACCCTGACTATCTAAAAAATAAAAACATGGCACTTCATTTCAAAAAGGTTGCTGACCCCTGCTCTATGGTCACATAGACTAATTTATATGTCATTAACACACTGACTGCACTGCACACTGTCAGAATGAAAGGAGCATCGCGGTAGTTCAGGCAGGCACGGTCAAACCCTCCAACCGGCCCGCTCTCATTCACCCCACTTTTTAACCCATTTAGTGCTCCAGAAATGAACGGGTTAAAATGTCCAGCGTGCCTCCCGCAGGCTCCCATAAGCGGCCAGTCTCTTATTTTGAAGGCTAGAAGTCGATTGCGTAAACACTTCCGGTTTGACGTCATGATGTCATTCACCGGAAGCGATCGTCATCAACATGCGGTTGTGTAATGGCGGATCGTTGCTTTTCAACATATGTTTTATTAGCGAGAATCTAATGCCATCCTTGGCTTTAAAAGTGTTGTTTGGAGAAAATGGACATTAAAGATGCGATTCCCCGTCGGCCTCCATGTTATGGGATTACTATTTTGTGCACGTGGATCCGTGATGATGATGAATCGGCGAGGCCGATCGTCCCAGGACCTTCCGCCAGGCTACAGGTAGGAGAACCGGCGTTACTCCATATACAGTACTTTTCGCGAGTATACTCGGGATCGGCACTCTAAATACTCGAGTATTTTTCACGAGTATTCTCGGGATCGGCTACAAATGAGTTAAGCAGACTCTTTCATGCTACATGCTCATCATAGCTCAACACAAGCACTAATGCAGCTTGTCATTGATCAAACTCCATCCACCTTCCCAGCCTCTTCCTGTAGTAGCATTTAGGTATTCTCTATGTCAGCATGTCATTTAGTTCAGGTTCATGTACTGTATCATGGGGTTTAGTTTGTATTTCTCTATATACAGTACACTCCTCACTGATTCTGTTCTCTGTAAAGTGACTCTCCAGGTGAATCTGCACATCGTTCTCAGCCTGTGGGTCGGGACCCCCAGAGGGGTCCCCAAATTATTTTGGGGGGGTCCCCAGATGATTAACTTAACGTGGAGCACTGTTTTCTCACTCAACAGTAATCAAACCAACATAACGTTTAAGTGTATAAAACATTTCTAAAGTGACAATTTAATGACTTTTTAATACCTCTGAAATGACAAATTAAACATTGGCCGAATTGTCAAATTAGAGGCAGCAATTGTGAAAATAGCCGATCTACATGCTCACCACGCCTCTCAACGCGAGGCGTGGTGAGCATGTAGATCTGCTATTTTCACAATACAACCGTGATATACAAAATGTAATGCCTCAACTCTCAGTGCTCGTCAGGGTGGGGGTCCCCAGTTCAAATATGATTATTTTGGGGGTCGCAGCCTGAAAAGGTTGAGAACCACTGGTCTAGTTAACCAATTAAGGCCTATAATAGTTTTAGAAAACATGCCCAAAATACAGACACCAGGGTGAAAGTGGTTAATAAGTCAAACAATGTATTATATTGTCCTTGCTTCATAACTGGTACTGTACACTACTGCAGCCTTGTCCTATTCTCTTCCAGAGTATTGAGCTTGTGGCCTGCAATAAAAAGAACAAAAGCATAAAATTGAAAACTCATAGCACAAAAGAGATCGCCTGTTACAACTCATGATTGGATTTAGTCAGTGCTCTCTGCGGTCAGTGGGGTCAAATCAAAATACCCAGGCAGAGCCCACCTTGGTTGTAAAAAATAAATAGAATGATTTCATAGGCTGCTGTCTGTCTCCCAGAGATGTACAGTATCAGTAGATATTTTTAGGCATTACAGTATGCAGTAAATCCCACCACACAGAGTTACTGTACACAGTGTACATTACCTGAATATACGCACTATTACACCACTGCCTCCATTGAAGGCTGTTACAGTGGAGGAGTTTCTTTCCCCTTTTGGAGTGATTCAAATAGGTTGGCCCATAGCAAGTTCACGCATTCAGACGTCAAGCAGATGCAAGGCCCTCAGCAACAAACAAAATCCAGAAAAGTACAATGAATAATTTGCAAACCCACTTCAACAGGCAACACCTGGGGACAGTTTAGCCTTCTAAGTTTTGTTTTATTTTGAGGTTGTGGTTTTCCAGCCAAGGAGTGTGTTTGCAAAGTTTGGCATGGATAGGGGCAACCATAGACATATAAAGGTGGTACTGACACAGTTGGTAAAAGTGGACTGGCAAGCTTCCGGAATTCTGAAGGACGGATGATCGGTAAGTCAATCAGATGCGGGACTCCCTTTTTCCCACTGCAGTGCCTTCCACAGTTCCAGCTTGCCAGTCCTCTTTTACCAACGTCCATAGCCAGAGGAGGCGTCTACCTTTATATGTCTATGGGGGCAACGGTGCCGGAGATATGGTGTCTGCAAAAAGCAACCTCGTGGTGGCGCTAGAAGAGGGGCTTGTGAGAAATCAGGGGCGGGGATTGTGGTGTGGCAGCCAAGGAGTGTGTGTGCAAAGTTTGGCATGGATAGGGGCAACGGTGCGGGAGATAAGAGTAGGGCCAAAAGTGTGACGTGACGTGACAGACGGACAGCCGGTGGAGGTTTTGATAGTAACTGCGACCTAGCGGTCGCAATCACTTCCTTCATTACTCTATATTTCTTTAACCATCTGGGGGGAACATTCTGAGAAAATAGCAGAACATCGGCTATTTTCCTCCTCACTATTTATTATAAAGGGAAAACTGAAGGGGTCTTAGTATAGGCCCCTGGGGGACGCTGGTCAGTGAAGTATATGGCGTTCAATAAAACCAACTATGCCCCATGGCCTCAATGGGGACCCCTTCTTGCAGCGCCCTAATTTTTCACACACGCACCAGTATCCACCCCCTCTCTCATTTGTTTTTCATTCTCTCTCCTTTCCTTGCCCCTTTCTCTTTGCTTTCTCTTTCTTCATGTCTCCCTTGTGTGCTTTGTCTATATTTTCTCTCCATCACTCGCTCTTTCGCTCTTCCTCTTAGACTAAAACGTTGGTATTTCTCTCAGGCCTGGAAGACAATGATCAGAATATTCATAGGTTATCGATTGCTTTGTCTCTGGAAACGGAGGATGGCTCCCCTCCTCCTTCGTTCTGCGTGTTCTCTTGTACCCTCTCTCTCTCTCTCGTTCTGTTTATGTGTGTGTGAAGGGCTTAAAGGTTAATTGATAGAACAGAGTAAGAGTTGTATCAAAGAGCGGTGGAGCGACTGGTTTCAGGAGTTTATTAGTGAGCCCCTTTGTCATTCTGATTGTCTACATGTGCGTGCTTGCATGTATTGTGCATGTGTATTGTGCTTGCGCGCGCGCGTGTGTGTGTGTGTGTGTGTGTGTGTGTGTGTGTTATTGACTGAGTGTGTCTGTGAGAGAGAGAGTAAGTAGATACGCACTGGTGTGATCACTAAACATTTTTATTCAATTAAAGGCTTATTGAAAGTAGAGGAGTAGAGAAGAAATCTTTGCTTTAAAGTTTTTTTTCACACTTTCTCGGTTCAAAGTACAGTTTTCTAAAAAAAAAAAAGCCATAGTTCATCAACATTTACTTTGAATCATACAATTACGAAAAAATAGAATAATTAGCTCTGATTTGGGAGTTGATTTTAACCTTTTCTTTAGTTACATTCATCCTCAACCCTTCAGAAGTCTGACATGTTAAAACATTAACAGCTACTCTCTCCCTACAGTTAGTCAGCATATTGTCTATAACAAAAATAGTATTAATAATAGTATTCAACATCTGTCACATTATTTTGACAAAAGATATTTAGTTTCCCAACTGCTGCTACACTTATCCCAGAAAACATTACACGTGAAAAGCTGCAGCATTGAAGGTGAGAGTATTTTGTGTGTGTGCAGGGAGTGTCTGGCTGTATGACAATACAGGATAGAGAGATCTATAACAAATGTGTTTTTTTATATTACATTGATTCACCCAAACATATATGTCTGTAATTCTTCACTTTAACCACTTTCAACCTGGCATTCCTATTTGGGGCATGTCATGATTATAGGCCTCTCCTGTAAGTGTGCAGGTCTGCAATGGCACACATTGTGTCCCAAAGGACTGCAGTGCATATCAAATCAAAACAGCAATGAAAACAGTAATAAGTAGCAATAAGCAAATACAAAGGAAAGCACAAACGTACGCACACAACACACACACACACACACACACACACACACACACACACGCACACACGCGCACACACACACACACACACACACACACACACACACACAGGCACACAGACACACATGCACGCACATACAAAATAAAAATGTACAGATGAAGATAAAACTGACAATGAAGTGAAATGTAGTGCTTGGTGCAGATTAAAGTCTGCTGCGTATATGTGTGTTTTGAGTTTACTCTTGAATAAGTCAACTGAGCTAGACTCTCGAATGTAGCTAGGGAGACGATTCCAGAGACGAGGGGCTTGATAAGAGAATGCCCTGCCAGGCTGATGTTTTATTTATTTTTGGAATAGTTAAGAGACCACTGTCGGTGTAGGCCAATAGCAGCAATATAAGGAGTGACTATTGATAGGGTGGTTAAAAGTGTAATGATGAAATCAGATCTAGTGTTAGGACCGGGGTAATATGTAAAAAAATAAATCCTGGTTAATATCCTGACAGTATTTTGTGTGAGTTGTAATTTGGTCGATTTACTGTAGGTAATATGGAGAAAATAGTGTTACAGTAGTCAAGCCTAGGTGAGACAAATGCGTGTTTCAGCGGCCATTGACAGAATGGGACAGATCTAGCAATATTTCGTAACTGGATATGCATTCTTTGTAATGTCATTGATATGGTTCTTAAAAAAAAGATTTGGGTCAAATAGGGCACCTACATTTCTAAAGGTGGCTGTCTGTCTGTCTGTCTGTCTGTCTGATATGCATGCTGAAACAGTGCCCAAATTTGGAGATGACTGACATCACTGATACGTCTTAAATCCTACTATGACATCACTGATAACGCCACCATAGTAACAGCCATATGCTGAAACAGTGCCCACATTTGGAAATGGCTGACATCACTGATATGTCTGAAATCCTACTATCCTACGAGCCGATACTTTCACTTCAGTACACAGCACAACAACAGGCAAGGACTAGTACAGACCAAGCACAGATCCTTGTGGCATGCATAACTGAGCTTAGTATGATGAACAGCTGTTATGAAGAACAAAGTGAGAATGGTCAGTTACTGTACAAATGATCCAAAACAAGAGCAGTACGTGCCAGTGAGACCAATATCAATATCTAAGCAAGATACTGTACTGGTGATCAATGGTGAGGTCCAACGCCCCCACAATATATACTGTATACTGTACACACACACACACGCACATGCACGTGTGTGTGTGTGCGCACAGTCAGTCAAAGGCAGTTTTGTGTTAGCCTGGGAATCCTCTCAGCAACCTTCTCTATAAAATACACTTTTTGGGCCAAAGATTTAATAGGCTATGTCGGCAGACGGACATCATTTTGTTTACTCCACTGTGCCCTGTACAGATGTCGTCAATATATATTACCATTGACCATATCTTTCCACAACACAAAACTGCCTTTGTTTAGGTGAGTAGCGAAGTAGTTTCGTTTATTTTTTAATAAAGTCAGAGCCCTCGCAGGGTGGTGGAATTCCTTGTCTAATGTCTATATCATCTGTGGTGTGTTCCAGGCGGAGCTAACGCTCTAGAGCAGGGATACTCAACTTAAGATGGCTAAGGAGCCACTCTGCAAAATACCAAAAGTCCAAGTGCCGCAAGCTAAAAATGACGGTGCTATTTTGGACATTTAGACAATGTTTTTGTAACACACTACATGAGTTGTCTAAAAATTAAGGAAACACACAGAAAGCAGACATATTTCCATCTATAAGGTCAAACCTTATTGAACAAAAAGATTGTCTCGGAATGATTAATGATCAAATGATGAAGTTTCTTCTTTTTGAACAAACAACATAACAAAAAGGTCTTGTATAAAACAAGACAAAAAATGTTTCTTAGGGGTTTGGGAGAGAAAAATGACATCAGAAATTATTTGTCCACACTGAAAGTATTTAAAATATATTTTTATTGGTATGACCATGACGGGCTGCATAGACATTTTGCAGTGGCTGCAGGTTGAATAGCACTGCTCTGGAGTCTGGACCAGGGCTAACAACCAGCTAACTGATACATGGTGAACATGATGGTTTCAGCACATAACTCTTTCACACATCCAGAGGTTAGATCCAGAACAAAGAAAGTCATTCCATCCTCTGTCAGAAGTGCCAATAAAAAACTCGACACAGTGCTGTCCACTGCCGTCATCCTGTTTTTTATTAGGCTGACCAGGGTGCCAGTACCTGGAGAAGTAGGAACATTGAATTCATTAAAATACCTTACATGGATTTTAATGAATGATAATAATGATAATATTCTATATTTGATGCATATTGACTGGATAGTGAAGTAGACAACAGACAGGGCTTGACGGTTTAGGTTTGTATTTTAAAAAGAAGATGTTCAGTCTTACGTTGGTGTGGTCAGTGGTGTTCCATCCACCCACTGGAACGATCCTTCTCTTTCTCTGTCAGTCAAACCCAGCCACACTCTCTGATTTAAACGTTCCACAAAGTCCTGGATAAAAAAGCTGCTGGTTACTGATGTACAAACTGTAGCCCACAATAGATGTGTATCTCCACAAAGAAGCATCACACAAGAAGCATTACTCCCTCATTAGCGTGGTTGGTTGCCGATTACCCAAGAAGAGTTTAAATGTTCTTTCGCACGCACCGTGCACGCACACACACACACCATACCTGTTTTGCTTTGCTTTTTATGACAATCAGGTCAGATTGTCTGTCTCTACACCACTGCCTGCTCTCCTCCCAGGTTTTCTTCTCAGTAGAGATGTAATAACAACCTCTGTCAAACTTCTGCCATCCAGGTGTTTCTGATGACAAAATTACAAAGTCAGCCAATGCTGTTCTTTTCTTCACATTTGAATAGAAAATGTACAACCTGACATAACAATATATAATAAAAAAAAAAAGTGATATCTCACTGACCACAGATGAGTCTCTTCAGGCAATCTCTCTCTTCAGTCACATTGTTGTACCTGGTCTCTAACTGGTTAAAGCTGGTCTTTAGTTGGTCAAAACGGCTCTGTAACTGGTCCCTTTCTGCAGTCAGGTTGTTGATCATGGCCGGTAGTTTTTTGTAACAGGTCACTAGTTGCTCACTCTCCGCCCTGTGGGACCGATCTGTGTGGAAACAATATTATTTAAGAAATGGGAGATCAATTATTGAAAATATTAGTCATAATTAACATAAAGTAAATACCAGCTACCGTATCTTGCGAAATATATTTACAAGAGGAACGTGCACACATAGACAACCAAATAATCCTGTAGCACTGTAACATTACGTGGGCATGGGGTCAATTACAGTATGTAACTTGACATTAATGCTTTGAACAATAAGTTATGCAGCTGCATGGTGCAACATCAAAAAACCTGATGATTAGAATACTTTCTCTCAATTCTACTACCATCTTATCAAAATATTAAACAAATGCCAAGTTAACTGAAGTTCAATAGCTGATGCTAAGCCAAACATATTTGTTTAATTTAGCTGTTTTAATATTTAAATGTTAGGGTGAAAGCACCGTACGTGCCGAGATGAGACTGGGCGCGCCGGAGAGAAAAGGAAATCCGACGTTACAAAAAAGTTCTCTCACGGATAATCCTATCATTTTATCAAATTATTAAACAAATGCCAAGTTAATTGAAGTTAAATAGCTGATGCTGAGCTAAATACATTTGTTTTATTTTGCCATTTTAATATTTAAATATTATGATGAAAGGCTCCACGCACAGCGGCTGTTGTGCCTCGCCAGTGCTGAGACTGAGGCTGTGCAGCGTGCACCGTAGTGGAAAGGAAAGAGAAGGAAAGGACAAGACAATATTTGTCTGGCTTTTCATTAATTAATGTATAAAATAAAGATTGTCCATAAGTCTTATGAGCTCGAGTCCGAGTCGAGCCTTGTGTCTTTGAGGGGTGAGTCCGAGTCGAGCCTGGAGTCTCCAAAAATGCGACTTGAGTACGAGTCTTTAACTCGAGTCCCCATCTCTGCTACTGTAGCTACAGTATATTAAGAGGACCATCATAGCATCATATTTGAAAACAAAGTTAATCTAATTAAGGAACAACTAGGCTATGTAGTTGAATCTGTAGTGCATGCAGACATATTTTTTTTTGTACATTTTCAATAAATATTTGAGGTTTTTCAGAAAACCTAAAGGTCAAGATTTAGTTTTTAGAATCAGCCTCAGATCTAATTCAGGGTTTCTCAAAGTGGGTGCCTGACACCCTAAGGTGTTGTGATGCAAGAATAGCGATACTTGGGATTAAGTGGTTAAACCCCAAGAAGAAAAGTTACTTTTGAACAGTCCTAAATGGAAACAGATATTCTATCATGTTTTCCTGGTGACACACTGTATCTTAGGTGGGAAAGATGTACATATTATTTGAGAATAGCTGGGGCCAAACTGGGAAAGTTTGTGCACTTGGTGGAGAGTTTTTGATTTTTGGTATGGTGTTAGGTATGGGTATAAGATTTTCAAAAACCATCGCAAACAAGTTGGGCTCGCCCCCTAGTGGTCTGTTTGCAATGAATCAAATATTAGATACGTCAGTATATGGTTCAAACCCCAAATAATTGATGAAAGAGATTTTTCAATGGATTCTGTTACTATCGGGTATGATAAACAACATACTAAAAGTTTAGGAAAAAAGAACTACCGGAAAGGCACCATTTTCAAGATGGCGTCCACGCTGGCTGCCGGGAGCTTAAAAGGCCTATGAACTGGGTTTTAATGTGTAAAAAATCATAAAAAATATGCACTTGGTGAAGAGTTTTTGAATTTTGGCATGGTGTTAGGTATGGGTATAAGGTTTTCAAAAACCATCGCAAACAAGTTGGGCTCGCACTGGTCTGTTTGCAATGAATCAGATATTAGATAGGTCAGTATATTTTAGACCACTAGGGGGTGAGCCCAACTTGTTTGCGATAATTTTTGAAAACCTTATACCCATACCTAACACCATGTCAAAATGTAAAAGCTAGTTACCAAGTGCATATTTTATATGAATTTTTACACATTAAATAGGCATTTTTAGCTCCCGGCAGCCATCGTGGACGCCATCTTGAAAATGATGCCTTTCCGGTAGTCATTTTTTCCTAAACTTTTAGTATGTTGTTTATCATACTCAATAGTAACAGAATCCATTGAAAAATCTCTTTTATCAATTATTTGGGGTTTCAACCATATACTGACAGATCTACTATTGATTTCATTGCAAACAGACCACTAGGGGGCGAGCCCAACTTGTTTGCGATGGTTTTTGAAAACCTTATACACATACCTAACACCATACCAAAAATCAAAAACTCTTCACCAAGTGCAGATTTATTATGAATTTTTACACATTAACTCTCCTACTGCCAGATTATTTATTTATTTATTGGGTCTGGCGCCATCAAAAAGCGGCTTACCTTTGCGACGTTATAGTAGATAGACAGACAGACATTTTTTTTTTTTTTTTTTTTTTTTTGGTTGTGCAATAGTGCACTTTGGTCTGCCAGGCAGCAGAGGGCGGCGTCATGCGAGAATGAATGTGAATTTGCCTGTTATGTGTTGAAGAAGAAGAAGACCAGTCACTGGCCACAGAGCCTCAGAGCCAGAGAAAATCAACAAGGAAGTGAATTGTTCTCCGTTGATGTTAACGCATAATGGATTTTTTACACCATCACCGCGGAAAATGTGTTTACAGTAGACGGCCGCGCGACGCCTCATCAGCTTACAGTCATCAGACGAACGAACCGAACGAGCGCCGTATTGGCATCGAGGTTCTGTAAAAAATGGGGCGAACGTGAACGTTCGAAGCGGCGGGAGAGTTAAAACCCAGTTTATAGGCATTTTCAGCTCCCGGCAGCCATCGTGGACGCCATCTTAAAAATGGTGCCTTTCCGGTAGTTATTTTTTCCTGAATTTTTAGTATGTTGTTTATCATACCCAATAGTAACAGAATCCATTGAAAAATCTCTTTCATCAATTATTTGCGGTTTGAACCGTATACTGATGTATCTAATATTTGATTCATTGCAAACAGACCACTAGGGGGCGAGCCCAACTTGTTTGCGATAGTTTTTGAAAACCTTATACCCATACCTAACACCATACCAAAAATCAGAAACTCTCCACCAAGTGCACCAAATTGATGATTTTTGACCAGTTTGGCCCTAGCTAACATAAATATAAGATAGAGTCAAATATATAACAATGTAATTCAGGGTGCCGTGGATAAAAATGTTATTTACAGGGGTGCCCTGAGCCAAAAAATGTTTGAGAAATGATCCAAGCGGGTTAACTTTAATTACTCACATATTGGATTATCGGCTGAGGAATGCGACAAAAAAAAAATGTAGTTATTGATCCAAATAAAGGTAATGTATTGGGTGATGTACTGTATTCCTTTAATACTACAACTATTACTACAACTATATAATCTTCCCCGCCGCGGCGCGGAGTGCAGTGCCCGGCCTTGACCCGACCCGATACATATGGTCAAAACGGGTATGACAACAGGTATAATGGGGCTTGCATTAAAGGGTGGGGGCATTCATTCCCTATTTACATTGTTCCCAAGTAGGCCGGTCCTTGACTAGACGCTCGGCTGCCTGTCAGGCAGATACAGAGATCTCCATATATGGGCATAACATGGACGCAGACAGACAGATATCTCCATATATGGGAATAAATGGACACAAGAAGATACAGAGATCTCCATATATGGGCATAAAATGGATGCAGACAGACAGATATCTCCATGATGGTCAAAACGGGTCATATGACAACAGGTATAATGGGGTTTGCATTAAAGGGTGGGGCATTCATTCCCTATTTACATTGTTCCTGAGTAGGCCGTCCCCGAACTTCTAGTATATTAGAATATTGAAGGAAAAACCCAAACAATTATTATAGGTCATCACAGATATAAAACATTGTAATACATATTTTATGTAAGACTTGACTTACAGAGATAAGACTGGGATAGCAATGATGAGCAGAGCAAGAACAGCACAAAGCAATCCAGCACCGACTCCAATCAGCTTGTACCGTCTTATGTCTGGAGGAACACACACACACACACACACACACACACACACACACACACACACACACACACACACACACACACACACACACACACACACACACACACAGAAAATGAGGGGAAATCTCTGAATTTTCTTGTTTAAAAAGTTAAAAAAGTTAATTAAATGTTTTTGTTTTGTTTTAGTAACCTCTCTTACCAGACAGTTTCCTCTCCAGATCTTTCTCCTGAAAGTAACCGGCGTTAACGTGGTAATTCGATGCGTCATCGTTGTCTTGGAGCTCAACGTGGTCGTAACGTCTATCTACAGCCATTCCTACCTTAATGATTTTAATTCTTCTGTCAGCTGTTTGATACGGTCCAGCTGCTCACAACACACTGAACCAAAGAGAAAGGCGGTCTTTATTTTATCCATGTGCCCCTCTTCCCCTTTTATGTTGGATGTGTCCTGCCCTCACATTTCATCACATTACAGCAATGTGTTGCAACAAACATCTATACATTTGCGTGAAACGATGACACAGCAGAAAGTGACAGCAGTGGTGTAGTGGTGTCCGGAGTTTAGGTATACTCAGAATTATCAAGGTGGCCCATGTGGTAAAGGAACTATGATTGTTTTTATTAATGTTTTATAAGAATCAAATGATATGCACACGGGCATGCATTCCCAACTTTCATTGTTCCCGAATAGACCGGTGTCCCCACCTAGTCTGTTTAAAAGTGTGGCCAAGGGGAAACCTGTACCCATGCTGTTTTGTGGCCTTTCTCGACTAAAGTCAAGTCAAATTGTTGACTTGACTTGACATAAAATGTCCTTGCAGTGTTAGGAAGATCTTATTCTTCATGTGGAATGGAAAATAAAATATTATATCTCTTCTGCAACAGCTGCACAGTGATGACTGAAACCACAGTCTGCAACATTACAGTCTGCTGTCACAAAGCTAGTTGGTTGCTTGCGTCACACAGACACTCACAATCTCTAACTTGCTTGGATAGACTGGAATGCTCATCGATACTAAATCTCAAATATACTAACCTTTGTGTGTACCTTGCTGTTGTAATCGCCAATTGACCAAAATACAATCCACATGGGTTCTAATAGATTAGAGTACAGATGTCTCAGTGGATGTTTTCAACCCAAATGTGCACATTACAGTATAGCCTAAAAATGATGGCTCATTAAGTTCCATTTCACTAGTTAACAGACAATCAACTTAAACTAGACCTTACCCGTTCGAATATATGTGCTGCAAAATATGTGCAGAGTGTGGGTTTTGGGGAAAGTAACTGTAACTGCATGGTGCGTGCGTGAGAATATGTGGGAGCATCATAATGTAAGGAGCAGCCCATGGAGGAGTGTATATTTATGATGGATACAAATAATTTAACAGCAAAATTAGGTGAATAGAAGTATGAGGATGTATTTGCTCCACATAAGTTTTCTATACCTGTTGGAAGATGAGACACACATCACCCGTTGCATGCGTGACCCATGCAGAGAGAGAGAGAGAGAGAGAGAGAGAGAGAGAGAGAGAGAGAGAGAGAGAGAGAGAGACTGCAACATTCCTAACTGTGAGAGAGGTGTGTGTGGGCCCGGGGCTACAGATCCCATGGCCTGGAGGAACGGACCGTAACCCTGACAACAGGCTGTAGAGCTATAGAGTGAAGAAACGCTAAGAAATCGCTAGAATTTGGGAAAAATGAAATTCGGGCTCCGTCACGGTGTGTATAATGCTAATGACCAATGCCATGTTAAATTTGAGATCAGTCGCTGAAGCGAGTGAATAGATAATGCATTTTGTGACTGACTGACCTCTCTCTCTA
>NC_137818.1:42488957-42503957 GCF_963921795.1 Nannobrachium achirus | reverse complement strand
TGGCAGGGTTTTAGATGTCTTCTATGACACTCACTATGGCAGGGTTTTAAATGTCTTCAATGACACTCACTATGGCAGGGTTTTAGATGTCTTCAATGACACTCACTATGGCAGGGTTTTAGATGTCTTCTATGACACTCACTATGGCAGGGTTTTAGATGTCTTCAATGACACTCACTATGGCAGGGTTTTAGATGTCTTCAATGACACTCACTATGGCAGGGTTTTAGATGTCTTCAATGACACTCACTATGGCAGGGTTTTAGATGTCTTCTATGACACTCACTATGGCAGGGTTTTAGATGTCTTCTATGACACTCACTATGGCAGGGTTTTAGATGTCTTCAATGACACTCACTATGGCAGGGTTTTAGATGTCTTCAATGACACTCACTATGGCAGGGTTTTAGATGTCTTCAATGACACTCACTATGGCAGGGTTTTAGATGTCTTCTATGACACTCACTATGGCAGGGTTTTAGATGTCTTCAATGACACTCACTATGGCAGGGTTTTAGATGTCTTCAATGACACTCACTATGGCAGGGTTTTAGATGTCTTCTATGACACTCACTATGGCAGGGTTTTAGATGTCTTCTATGACACTCACTATGGCAGGGTTTTAGATGTCTTCAATGACACTCACTATGGCAGGGTTTTAGATGTCTTCAATGACACTCACTATGGCAGGGTTTTAGATGTCTTCTATGACACTCACTATGGCAGGGTTTTAAATGTCTTCAATGACACTCACTATGGCAGGGTTTTAGATGTCTTCTATGACACTCACTATGGCAGGGTTTTAGATGTCTTCTATGACACTCACTATGGCAGGGTTTTAAATGTCTTCAATGACACTCACTATGGCAGGGTTTTAGATGTCTTCAATGACACTCACTATGGCGGTTTTAGATGTCTTCAATGACACTCACTATGGCAGGGTTTTAGATGTCTTCAATGACACTCACTATGGCAGGGTTTTAAATGTCTTCAATGACACTCACTATGGCAGCGCCCTGTTAAAGTAGCGCCCCAGGTTCGCCATCCGGTTGTTCCCTCGCGGTCACGCTACAATAGCCTCCCCACCCAGACACATCATCTCTTACACTGAAGGGACAGTGGCTGATTTGTTGTTGTTGTTATGTTGTTGTTGTTCAACGATCAGTTTAGTCAGGAACACTCCTGTCATAGAAGGTTTATTGCATAAATGGAATACAGTTAGTGTAGTCTTGGCTCTTGAAGGGCTCCGCGTTCGGAGATGTTCCCTGAATGTTGTGCATGCTTTTTGAGTATACTAAGCAAAATCAGGGAACGCTATAAGCATGACCCCCCCCCCCTCCCATAGGGATACAATAGCAGAACAATAGCAATACATTGACATGTAACTTAGTCAGACAATCACAAGTATTTGAGCTTAGCCAGACTGATCGTGCAAAGGTGGAGGCTGGGGTGGAGCAGGCAGCTAGCAGCGAATGTTCCGAAGCTTTGGAAACCAAGCATAGGTAGAGAAAGCAAGCCGTATAGGCTATTTAAAGGAGCCTTCCCTGCTGAATGCGAGCTTTGATTGGAGTATGACAATGTGACGTAAGGATCAGCTGATATGAGAATGTGGAATGTGAAAAGAGCAGACTGACAGCTGATTACAGCTGTACGGGGCAAGACTCTTATGTGTCCTGCATGAACTAACGCTGAAGCTTCATTATATAGGCACAGTATTCCTGATGATGGTTCATATCCGGGGACTTCTAATGTTTTAAACCTAAAAAGCAGTTTGCTTTTCTTGGCAAAACAGTTGCTGCCCTCGTAAACAGTTCCTTATTCACGAGAAAAATGTACAAGGAAGAGAAATCTCTACCACATATCTATGTACATGAAACTGTATAAAAGGTGCTCTCCTCAGCATTTTAGAAGTCCTGTGTTTTTGTCCTGCCCTTATTATTCTTATTAAACTACTGACTTATACTATGTTGTGTTTTGTATTATTGTGAAGTAATTTAATTATCTTAACTCATTCTGAGCCCAGGACATTAACGGATTAGGGGGTCCAGAGTGCCCCCTCCCGGCCCCATTAACGGCCGCTGTCTTATTTTGAAGGCCAGAAGTCTAGACCGGAAGTACTTCCGGTCTGACGTCATCGGATCGTGCGCCGGAACCGATGCGTGTCCACGTGGAGTTGTGTAATGGCCGACCGGGAGCTTTTATAACTGTGTAAAATAAGCGAGCATCTGCCTCCATCCTAGCTTCTAAAGTGTAGTTTTGAGATAATGGACATTAAAGATGAGATCGGCCGTCCACCTCAATGTTATGGGATGACTATTGTGTGCTCGTGGAGCCGTGATGATGACAAATCAGCGCGGATTTCGTCTCCGGAGCGTCGGCCATTGTACTAGGTATTTTTACTCGCCGTTACAGTAATAGATTACTTTTCCCGCGACATCGCGTGGATGGCACTATAGATACTCTATTACTTTTCCCGCGACATCGCGGGGTTGGCTTTTAATGAGTTAAGGATCCTATGACAGATGACACGGCCCGAAATATGTATGATACAGTAAGTCACGTGGCCTCTCTGAAAACAGTTTGAAACGCTGCATGTATGACTATGGTCTTCCTAACTGGGAGAATGCATGTTGTGAGCTTGCTCTGTCACCAGTCACCACACCCTAGTAAGCAAATATTCGACTTTGGTGAACAACGTCAAATATTGACTGATATTCGAATATTCAAATATTCTGTGAATGCCCTAGGGCCCACTAGAAAAAAATATGGAAATCTCAATGTGACTTATCCTGGTAGAAAAAAATTAAAAAATACAGTATGACAAAAATAGGGAGACATCCTTTTGAGCTGCCCCAGACACCCTGGCAGCTGTAGACCTTCATACACAAGATTTCACAAAAATAAATAAAATCCTTCACAGTTGCTTGGAGCAAAACGATACAAACTATCTCTACATCCTATCTGCAGTTGCACTTGTTCAATGTTTGGAGACAGGGCTGCCCCGGGCTACCATTGAAGACATTGAGGTCATGTCCTCTTTAGGGGAATTGCCTGGCTGGTGAGAAAGAAAGACCCCTACAGTAGCTCGGCTGCAGATCTTTACAAACAATGTAATTTGACCCTTTCTTTGTGATCTTCAGAACGATGAGATGCAAATGAGATGTTACGATTAGCTTTGCTTGCAAAAAAAAAGTTTTTCAGATATTTTTTTTAGAGCATCATACTCAACTAAGACCCTGTATGAGCATCGTCTTCATATGAAGATTGCATCAAGCGTGAATCTATGTTTCCTTTTCTATGTATCAGCAGTTACTGATAGTAACGTCATACTTCATTTAAACACTATGTACTGTACAACCTCACAACAGACGGCAGTGGCTCAGGGGTAGAGTGGCCACTGGGCAACCGGAAGGTTCCCAGTTCAATCCCGGACTCCCCCAGAGTTAGTGTCGAAGTGTCGTTGAGAAAGATACTGAACCCCTAGTTGCTCCCGATGAGCAGGTTGGTGCCTTGCATGGTTTCCTCCGCCATCGCTGTGTGAATGGGTGAATGTAATGCACATCTATCTAAAGCGCCTTGGATAAAGGGCTTAAAGGAGCTAAATGCACCATTTACCATGTATTTTGCACCGCGGCGCATTGTGAGCTTGTAGATCTGCTAGTTTTGAGGGAGTGTGTCGCTGTTAGTACATGTCATCTTTTCGACACCCGACTCTAACCCTCACCCTAACCTCCGTGGAGTGAGTCGCTAACCCTCCGGTCGAAATGATGGTCGTTCGAAAGAGCGAGATTTTCCCAGTTTTGACACGCGACACCGCCATGCAGTGAAGTATACATCAGGCTTTAGGTTATTAATTGTCCTCCAATCCTTTGCTATAGGGTGGGCTTCATGTTAGCTTGTAGACCCGCTATTTATTTTCACTATTAATCATACGACGAATTACATAGGGTTAGGTGCTTAAGCTTTTGTCAATATGGCATAGAATATACAGTACAACTTAAACTGTTAAGCCAAATGCCTTAATTTATGCTGTTGCATAATGTACACAGTAAAATCCAGTACTATCAACTTAACTCAGAGAGAGTAAAAATCACAGTATCTGCAGGTATCAGCAAACTCAATTCAATACATTTTAAGACCTTTTTTACCTTGGTTAATTACCCACTAGATGGGTGGCCCGCCAACACTTCCAATATTTTCAAGTGGGAATGATCCATGAAGGTTGAGAACCATTGCTAAATGTTAGCTTAAATAACCAAATTAGTTTTTTTATGCATATTAATTAAGAAAGGTGATAACAGCCATTTGGATATCTAAAAATAATGCACTCAATCAGAATGGAGTAGGCCTATTATTTGTGGCCATGGTGAAAACTGGATTAATATCATTATTGTTTGACTTCTGTATTTGACACACATTAATCACCTATTGTACTTGTACAGTAATGCAGTGGTTCTCAACCTTTTCAGGCCACGACCCCCAAAATAATCATATTTTAACTGGGGACCCCCCACCCTGACGAGCACTAAGAGTTGATGCATTACATTATGTATACAGTACAGGTTATATTGTGAAAATAGCAGATCTACATGCTCACAACGCCTCGCAATCTGCTATTTTCACAATTTCTGCCTCTAATATTTGACAATTAAGGCCAATGTTTAATTTGTCATTTTACAGGTATTAAAAAGTCCTTAAATTGTCACTTTAGAAATGTGCATATGCCCTTTATACACTTAAACTTTATATCGGTTTGTTTACTGTTGAGTGAGAAAGCAATGTTGCACATTAAGTTAATCATCTGGGGACCCCCCAAAATAATTTGGGGACGTCCTGACCCACAGGTTGAGAACCACTGCAGTAATGTATATGTAAAAGTGAATTGTCCCCCCAAAAAACACAGTATAATTCAAAGCTCACATGAGGAGGGAGGAGGAGTCATGACCTCAGTACTTCTAAAGTTATGGCTACAGCTGGAGAGGAAACATGGTGAGAGCAGAGGGAACGGGTCATTACCCAGCAGTATTATGGCATTGTCAGAGATATAGCTTCTTTTAGCCGCGGGTTTATCCAACCGCTGATAAGAAACCTGTTCCAGCTTAGCTCATATACAGGATAGTCTGGCGTTGTGTCCGTCTGTACCTTTTATAAACTTTCAACTTGGTGTGCCTATTTTTTGAGCATTTCATTACAGGTGAAATGTTTAACATTTTGCCAAATGTACAGTATCTGTACATTCCACAAATCTCTGTGAGTGTGTGTGTGTAGTCCTTCATGTACTGTGCCTTGAGAAGCGTTGAACAAATTGCCTTTATATTTGCCATGAGACGACAGTGGAGTCCATGATTACATGCAAAGGTTAATTCAAAGGTGGCCGTTTTCCATGAATGACGGGCAGAACCAGGTATGCAGGTACTATCCTGTCCTAATAGTGCAAATATCAGAGCGACAAGCTCAAAAAGTCTGCGATGCATGTTAGCTATTTATTTTCACTATTCATCATACAACAAAGAACATAGGGTTAGGTGCTTAAGCTTTTGTCAATATGGCATAGAAACAGTACACCTTAAATGCCTTAATTTCATGCTGTTGCATAATGTAAACAGTACTGTCAACTTAACTCAGAGAGTGTAAAAATCACAGTTTCTGCAGGTATCAGCAAACACAATTCAATACATTTTAAGACCTTTTTTTTAAGACCTATTCAATATATTTTAAGACCCTGACACAAACTTAATGAAAACTCCAAACTGTCTTGAAGGAAAAACTCAGGAGAGAGACAACGTCCCCCCCTCCCCACACACACACAAACACACTATATACTATATATAGGCCTACATGTATTTATATACTGCACATGATAATTGAATAGGCCTACCTATAGGGACAAAGCATAAATATTTCTTATTTGATCTGTATGTGAATGAGCTGTTTGTAACCCAGATGATCTTGTGTAATGTGTGTGAGCGTGCATGTGTGTGTATGTATGTGTGTGTTGTGTGCGTGCGTGTGTGCGTGCCGTGTGTGTGTGTGTGTGTGTGTGTGTGTGTGTGTGTGTGTGTGTGTGTGTGTGTGTGTGTGTGTGTGTGTGTGTGTGTGTGTGTGTGTGTGTGTGTGTGTGTGTGAATGAGTGAGTGAGCTGATATTTGCTGCAAAAATGGGATCCCACTTTAATGCGGGTGCAAAGTGTTCTGGTTCAGACCTCTAACAGTGTCACGGCTGGACGATAAATTAGACAGACGCGGCGGCTGGTCATTCATACAGAAATAAATACAACAAATGTGTCATGCAGTCGTTTTCAGACTGTCAGTTTGAACCCGAACAATATGTTGTTGGACGTTGTAAATTATTCTCGATGAATTTACACTGAATACTATTGGCCCTGTAATGTTCTTCTCTAAGTACCTACAATCAAGCTGTAAGCAAGGCAATGGCTTGATGTTACTGGGCCTATAGAGTTAAATAGCCTTTGAACTCAGCTCTGAGCCCTTGAACTGATTTTCCACTTTCGTTTTCTGTCCATCATATAAAAGAATGTGTGTGTGTGTGTGTGTGTGTGTGTGTGTGTGTGTGTGTGTGTGTGTGTGTGTGTGTGTGTGTGTGTGTGTGTGTGTGTGTGTGTGTGCGTGCGTGCGTGCGTGTGTGCGTGCATGTGCGTGTGTGCGTGCATGTGCGTGTGTCATAAGGAAATCACTTGCATGAGGTGAGGAAGCTGCACCTCCACCTCCTTCTCATACCTTTATTCTTCCGTCATCTTCTTTTCCTTTCTTGTTTTGACTTTGCTGACTTCACCTGCTGTTGCGTTGGCTTCAGGGTTGAGGCTTCTTCATCAAGCAACTCTATGAGCTGTCAGAAAAAAAAGAAAAGAAGTTTATGAATCTAGATTTTACCTGAGGCCCGATAACACCAACATTTTTCAACCCTCTCAAAATACCCCCTAAAGAAAATGAATTTTGAAATCAATGTTTGAAAGATTTAACCACATTTTTGACTTTGCCAGGAAGTAAAGGACATCATTTCCTGGCCGGGGACTTGGCGTTCTGTGCTAACCTCCTGACCTGCCCCCCTGCCTCGTCCTATCATCAGTCACGCTGCTCCCCTCCACCCCTGGCCTCTTCTGCCAGCTGGGCTTGAGAATAGACGCCGTCAACTGAAATTTCTTGTTGCGTATGAGTCGAGTTTTATTCGTTTATTTGTTCAAGTTTGAAGTGCACGTATCTGTCATCTATCTGACATCTACAGAAGTGCCATTTCAAAACTTCACATCACGTCCTGCCATTGGCAAGATTTCCAGTGGATTGGCAGAACATTGAGCTTGCAGATCAGTTATTTTTTGCTGTTTTTATGTCCTTCTCTGACTTTGAAGTTTAAATCTACCTGTGAAGGTGGATTCTGCTTTTCAATGGGAATAGAGTGGTTTCTTGCCATTTGCAGGTTTCTGCAAAAATATGCTACATTCTCCATAAAAAATGTTAAAAGGCAAAACAAGGAAAGAAACCCGTGGAAAAAATGCATTAGCAGGATATTTTCAGGAAAAGCAGTAAAGGCTAAAGACTTCAAACGGGTTAGGGTACCTTGTCCATGTTATGAGGGAGTGAGGGACAATACTTGTGTTAATAAATGTTGAGAAATGTGCTTATAAACCCATGCTGACATTCCAAAGATGCAGTGATTAAGGTTAGGTGCTGAACATTCCCAGAAAGTTTCTGGAAGATCTTCCATTTTTTTACTTTTCAATCTCCATTCTGTCCTCCTCCCCCCATCCGGTCTCCTGGTCTGTCGCACGGCCGTTAAGGAAACAGGACATGACGATGGCGTTTAGTCAAGAAGACACCTTCATTCTTTAACAGACATAAAAAGTCTATCTGAGGCGGCCCAGCGGGCGTGAAATGTGAAAGGAAGACATTCGAGGGGACAGGGGGGAAACGCGGGGGTCTCAAATTACATCCCTGGCTGCTCCGCTGGCTCCTTCACTCCTTAACGCAGTCACCACTTTCCCAGACACACAGAATGCCTTTTTAAACTGTCATTTAATCCCGCGTAATGAATTAGAATCCCCTCTTTTCTCTTTGCCGGGTAAGTTGGGCTTAACGGTAATTGAATGGGGTGGTATTACTCCACATCATTTTTCTTATGGTGAGAAAGGGTCGGCCGCAGAGAGAGGAAAAAAAAGAGAAGGATGTGCGAAACTGTGAATTAAATGTGAGCTTACTAAGAAGAAACTGGCCTTGAGTCCACAAAAACGGCCTTATAAGAAAAAGAGAGAGAGAGAGAGAGAGAGAGAGAGAGAGAGAGAGAGAGAGAGAGAGAGAAAGAGAGGGAGAGAGAGGAATAAAAAGTGAGTGAATTCCTGGCTGTACCACCCCTTTGCTGACCTTTCTGAAATGGGCTTTAATGCATAAAGTGGATGAATAAAGCAGAATTAATCATGTGCGGGGGCCGGGTCATGGACAGGGGTGTAACACAGACGGGCCGCGAATACGCGTTCTGTCTGAGGTGCTTCAACGGAGACAAGCAGGGCCCCGGCCTGGCCACACGCGCACCAGCTGCAAGCACGCATATCGTCACTGTCGGGCGGAAACCTCGTATCAACCAAGTTTCAAATTTGTACGTTTTTTCACCAAGTAAAGCCCTGCTTCATCATACAAGGCCGTCGCACAAAAGTAGTGAAAACAGCCGATCTACAAGCACACAACGCCTCGCACCGCGAGGCGTTGTGTGCTTATAGATTGGCTGTTTTCACTAGTTTAGTTCATTTTTAAAATGATAAATGCAAAACGAACGGTCTTGGACATACAAGGTTTCCACCCGACAACGACGGTATATTGTGCACTGACGATCTCTAATAATGGCCTTATAGACACAAATGCAAAGACAGAGGTGGCAGGCATGCGCTGTCCACACACACACACACACACACACACACACACACACACACACACACACACACACACACACACACACACACACACACACACACACACACACACACACACACACACACACACACACACACACACACACAGACTCTTCCATTGAATTGCTCGGCTGCATTTGAAGACTTTCAAAGGTTACCACTGCAGCTAGGACATGAACCTCTTGTAGACATCAGCAATACACGTCCCACGTAGTAAAATCCTGAGTGCACGTTTTTGCACCTTTGTGTCTCCGCGCATGTGCACAAAAAAACGGTTTGCACAAGCACATGTACTGTATGTACTGTATGGGGTCCGCTCAATATGCAGACGGGCCGCTGTTCCGACTAGCGTCGGCAGGTTAATTACTCGTCACGGTTACTGAGGTTAGGTTTTAGGGTTAGGGTTAGAGTTAGGGTTAGTTTTAGTGTCGGAATACCGGCCCGTCGGCATATTGATGCGGACCCGTACTGTATACAGTATATTTACACCAGACGGTTACCTGCTTCCACTCTCTGGAACAGTGTGGGCCAGAGAGCCAAACCTTAAGGGAGCAGGAGGGGTTGGGGGGTTTGGAGGGGTGCCGGCCCCTCTCTGATCCATGGAAGCCTCCGGAGTTAGAGACATGATTACAGGCCTCATGGCTTTACAGCCTTGAGACCCAGATCCCCTCAGAGAGACAGAGAGAGAGAGAAAGAGAAGGGGAGCGTACTGTAGCAGGGTAGTGAACTGATGCTTCGAGTATAACGTTAAGGGTTATGTGATCCTCTCATCGTGAGAGACCGCTACTGCCGCGGTGCGAGGTCAAGACAAGAGGGGGGAGGGAGGGGGGGCAGAGAGGATAGAGCGAGATAGAGTGGGAGAGAGAAAGAAAGAGACAGATGCAAAGAAGGAGAGGTGGAGAGGGAGAGGTTGAGAGAGAGACGGAGAGAGAGAGAGAGAGAGACAACGATAGAGAGAGAGAGAGGCAGGAGTCATAAAGAATGAATCACCGTGCTGACGAACAAGGCAGCGAATGAAAAATGGGAAGTCGCGAGAAAGGAAGGAGGAAGGAATATCCAGAAGAGAAAGGCGGAGGAAAGATGATTGAAAATTATAGATGGGACTAAGAATTGGCAGGGCAGGAGTGTGTGTGGGGAGAGAGAGAGAGAGAGAGAGAGAGAGAGAGAGAGAGAGGGTGAGGCGGAGAAGTGAGTGTTCAGCGTTAAAAGTAATTGCAGCGCGGCGACCTTACTGCAGTGCTGCTACTCTCCGTTTGTATGTGTGTGCACGAATGTGCGCACGTGTGTTTATGTGTGTGTGTGTGTGTGTGTGTGTGTGTGTGTGTGTGTGTGTGTGTGTGTGTGTGTGAGTGTGTGTGAGAGAGAGAGAGAGAGAGAGAGAGAGAGAGAGAGAGAGAGAGAGAGAGAGAGAGAGAGAGGGAGAGAGGGGGGGAGAATGTGTGAGTACATGTGTTTTGTTGATGTGTTTATGAAGTTGTAAAATCTAGCAGCTACTGTATGTGTAAAGTATATGGTGTCTGTGCTAATACTGTACATGTTTTTGGCACAAATAACTACCGGTAATAGAATACAGTACATCACTTGGTTGAGGTGCTGGGTTGGAAAGCATCATGAAGAAAAAGAATAAAGCCGCACACACTCATCTGCTCCGATGTAATTTACAGTAATGACAACGTTTTGAGCCAAGGCTCTTCATCGGGTCAAACACGAGATGTGTGTTGTATGGCACGCATCACAGAGTGTGAGGAAAAAAACGTAATCTGAAAGTTTCAGATAGGGTATTTTGATTTTTTTGTTGAGTTTTGTTTACTATATTTACGTGGATTTCCTCTGAGTGTACCAGCTCGCGAGTCTGTATACAGTATGTTTCGGTGATTTTTGTGCTATTGTGTGTATGCGTGTTTGTGTGTGTGTCCGTGAAGCTGAGAAAGGCTGGCGGCGCTGAACGTGCGGTGGAGGCAGCGGGGCGAAGCGGCCCCCCGCTCCTGCCTCACCTCACCAGCCAAGCGAGCCGGGCCGACGGGCAGGCGTGCGCCTGCCACCGCGGATCAACGTGGCCCTCGCCACCAAATTGTGACAGGCACACGCGTCAGGGGCCACGCTAAAATAGCCACCATACGGCCACTACAAGCAACCCGGGTGACAGAGCCTCGGCTCGCATCGTTCTGACAGCGTCACGTTTCAGCACAGCCACAGAGACACACACACACACACACAGAGAGATAGGGAGAGAGACAGAGACAGAGAGAGAGAGAGATGTGAGAGAGGGTGGGAAAGAGGTGGAGATTGAAGGAGAAAGAGGGGATGGAGATGGTGCTGAAAAAAATTGGGACTAAAGAAAGAGTGAAAGGGAGAGCAGAGGAAAAACGATGGGGTCAAAAGCCAACAGTGAGGGAAAGCGGTGTGTTAGACTGTGTGGTGATAATTCAACTGGCTCACTGAACTCTGTGAGCGTGTTTTAAGCGTGCCGTCTTGTCATGGCACTAGGTTACAGCAGACCCCAGGACCCGAAACCCCCCGTAACTTACATGAAGGTAGCAACTGTCAACCATTAATATTCTTTGTGTACGGTAGGGCATTCACCAACTATTCGAATATTCGAATATCAAAGTCACTATTCGACGTTGTTCACCAAGGTTGAATATTCGCTTATTTTTATTTATTTTATTCTCTTTAATGCCCCTGGTAGATTAATTTGTTAATGCTCTATACCAGGGGTTCTCAAATCTTTTTAGGCTGTGATCCCCAAAATAAACATACGGGCGGTTCTGTTATGTCTGCATGAATGTGCACATCTCTTCTCTGGATACTGTAGGCTATCTATTGCCTATTTTTGTGTTTTCTTTTTCTTTCTCCCCCGTCTGTAACTATAAAATGTCCCTGTATCCCGGTGGGACCAAAGTAGGTCAGGTAAATGTTAAATTAAAGCAATAAGCCCCAAGAGGCCTTGGTTTACGCTCGTTTTAGAACAAGCAATTGTTAGGCACGGCCTTGTATTCTGCTTTTGTAAAATGGTTACCAAATATGGCAAAATAAAATGCCCAATTAAAACCGTTTAATAACAATTTCCCTACAAGCATAATTTGTGCCCTAATGTAGTCCCCAGCTGCCAGGACATACAAGGCAGTTGCTATGCAACCTTGAATTTATATTCAGGAATACAATAAAACAAACAAACTTTTAAATTAGCCATTGCAAATGGGAAATGAATCCGTATTGAGTGCATGCATGGCCTGTTTCTCAGAATAGCTATAAGAATCGTATTTTTTATTTTCGCAGTATCACAGTGAAATCAGACGTATTGAAACAATTTGTTTGGCGCCAATGTACTTATGTACAGCCACAATTGTGTGTTGTTAGAGCATTTTACAATGGCTTCGAACGCAGCTCAGCAGAATCAGGACCGGATACGTCCATTTTATACAACTAAATAAAACGTGGGCTGTGCCATACATTAATCCCAGAGTGTGTGTACATTTGTGCACTCTGAGACAAATTAACCGTGTGGACTTTAGTGAAGGTTTGTGAATCATACACGTAAGGTCTGTAAAGTCTTCAGTGTTAATTTATCCGTTAGCTCGGAGAAGGTACAAATGTGTACATCTGTACACTCTCTTGAGTTAAAGGAACACTGAGGATTTTACTGTGTCGCTACCTACTGCAGTGCATACTGTATGTCCTTATGGCCTGTAAAAGAGGCACAGTGTGTGTGTGTGTGTGCGTGTGTGTGCATGCGTGCGTGCGTGTGTGTGTGTGTGTGGCTCGTGTGGTCTTTATGACTTCCATATATCCTCATCTTTCAGGCCCTCTACGAAGGCTGCTGATTCTAACTTTACTGTCTCAAATGTTCCAGAACTTTCCTTTATGGCGCTCAGCACTGTGGTCTCTGCCTCCGTGGACCCGCGCTGAGTTATGGTCCCGTGGAGACTTTTTATTCACCGCTCCGCTCACCGTCTTAATATGGATGGTTGACCCGACTTTGCTCGCTGTCACTTTTTGTAGTGAGCTTTATCGTGAAATAAGGTCAAGTGGATTGCATCGGATTTTCAGTGACCGTACGGGATGGAGCCTTTTTTGCTTTGTTTGTGGTGATTTTCTTTGTGACAAAGCTGTGTAGCCACGTACAGTATGCATTTCCCCGTAATGTTATATCATTAGAGGACTCTGGGAATCCTCAGAACACAAAAGAAAAAACACACCCAGTGTGAAATGAACGGTGCTTTTTATGAGCGTACCGTGAACCTTGGCCATTGGCCAATGAGCCAAGTGTGGGACATATACATACAAACAGACAAAGTCAGATGTAGGAGTGGTTAGTACCACATCACATCATATTTCACACAAGAACATACTGTTCCCGAGGAATACCTATTTACAGCTTAATAGTCTACAGTCTAAAAAATATATAATATTGTGGAAAGGTTCATTATTTTCCGTAATTCCGTAAAAAAGAAGAAAAAAAAACTTTCATACAGTATTTTCTAGATACATTGCACATGCAGTGTAATATTCAAATTTTTAGTTTTAATTTAGATTCGAATGGCATACAGCTTATGAAAATCAATCAATCTATACTATAATTTTGCGAATGTCTGAGTGAGTGAGTGAGTGAGTGAGTGTCTGTCTGTCACAGCGTTTCTCCTCGGTGGCTGGAGCAATTGAACTGAAATCGCATCACCATTAGCATATGAACACACCTGACATAACTGTGAAGCCCGTTTGTCACTTTCACAAATCGTATGCTGTATATTAGCATTTTTATGGTGTATCTATATCTATTTAGCCTACAGTACCTTTTGTGACCACACATGTTAAGGGAGGGGCGCTGTTGTTCAGGCCATGCACAATCACACACAAACCCACACACACACACACACACGGGGGGGGGGGGGGGGGGGGGAGTGTGTGTGTGTGTGTGCAGGCGGGCGGGCGGGCGGGGGGGCGGGGGGGGGGGGGGGTTCTGGCCCTGTTACAGATGTTGTCCAAAAATCATGCAGATCGGTACACAGTATCTCTGTAGCCGTTAAATGGAACGGGTATTTCTTACATTGATGCTCCTACATATTAGCATGCAAGCACCAGTTAAAGTCACTTTCCATCCCTCATATACTGTGTGCACAGTGCACATCCCATAACCCACACACTGCACATCATTTCGGAGCTCATATCTTTGAACGGGTAAGGGCTAGTATCTCAAAATATTACAACAATACATGAGCACTCAAAACAATTAGAGAAATGTCCAGTGAGAAAGTCCAGTGAGAAATTTCCGCAGTCAGTGATGATTTGGTATGCTATGATTTGGTATTGCTTCCAAATCACACCTGTGTTAATGTTTGTGTATTTATTTGTATGACTCAGTGTTTATTAGATTTAGATTTTTTGAGACAGAGCTGTATATTATATATTGTGATCCTCAAATCCATTATTGTCCAACCAGTACGCATGGAAAATTGGAGACCTCTCTGTTCTGCGTTCCATTCTTCTGCATCTATGTAATGGAGAAATCAAATACTTATTTTCTCCACATGGACATAGACACAAAGTATTGGTGCGGCTAGCACTGCAAAAAAGAAAAAAAGAAATATATATATATATATATATATATATATATATATATATATATACCGGTATATATATATATTCTTTGAATATTTTACCAATCTTTACCCTACTCTGTCATATTTTAGCCTCACAATTGCAAAGCTATTCCCATTTTAACCAATTTCTTTACCCCAACACTATAGCAAAACAAACCTGCGCCATCAGCAATAGCACAAGTCTGCAGTTCCCTGGATGCAAATGTCTACAGTATATTCATAGCAGGAATCCTGGAAAGAGTTCTCACCACCGTGGGCTCTGGGACTATCTATATATGTCTGAGACTGGGGGCTAGAGCTGGTTATGGGCCACGGCAGTGGTTTAAAAGGTGCGTTCCAGGAAGCCCCAGGGGTCCTTGAGGGGTGTTCCAGGGGCCTCCCGCCAAATGAGGAGTTCTTCAATTTTACTATGACTCTATTCACTTGATATTATTACCATAGGAAAATGTTTCGATTGCACCACTGTTAATCTATTTATCACAT
>NC_137818.1:42451457-42483957 GCF_963921795.1 Nannobrachium achirus | reverse complement strand
AGTGCAACATTTGGATCCAAGATGTAGTGGAGTAGAAGTAAAAGTATTGAAAATACAGGTACCTCAAAGTTGTACTTACTGTACAGTACTTAAGTAAATGTACTACATTACACCACTGAATCTGGGATGCACATGGATGTCCCCACAGACTCAGCTGGCGCATCCTCGCAGCTATGCGGACGTCGCAAGCATAATTTGGCCTTAAGGATCAGGGGTTGGGGAATGCATGCAGCCAGTGCAAATCAATGAAAGATCCTCATTAATAAGCAAGAGAACTGTGTGCTGTGCAGACCCTGCTGCAGAATGTACTGTACAGTATGAACGTTTAGAATGTTACCTGTGTCATTGGGAGGCATTTTGAGGACAAAGAAATTAGGTTAAGTCAGAGAAAACGCATCACGGCTCCACGCCTCCTCGCGGTGCACGCGCACACGCACACACACACACGTGCAAACCACATGTGCAAACCCACACATGCATGCATCATGCTATCTCTTTTTCTCGCACACTCAGACATAATGCACTGCATGCACATGTGCGCACACACATACACACACTGCACTACATGCAAAAAAAAAAAAAAAGTAGAAACGGCAGATTGTGCGTATAAATACCCACATCATCAACAGTGCAGCACAAGACAATGTCTCAGACTGTTTTAGAGCTTTGAGCTCATAAATCATACCGGTGAGAGAGAGAGAGAGAGAGAGAGAGAGAGAGAGAGAGAGAGAGAGAGAGAGAGAGAGAGAGAGAGAAAGAGGATACAAACTCTCGGCTGGGGGAAGTTTTGATCATTTTTCTTTGCCTTTTTCCCATTTTTTCTCACCACAAACGCAACCCTCTTCCATCTTCCACCCTCTAGCTCTTCGCTTCCCATCGCACAACCTTTTCTGCTTATTCCTTTACTCCTTTCCTTTCACCCATCCATCCATCCATCCATCCATCCATCCCTTCTTTGCATCCTGCCACCCCAATTCCTCTCCTTGCTCTCTCTCCCATCACTGCTACGACCCCCCCCCCCCCCCCCACCACCACCACCACTATTGTTCTTCCTTCATCACGGTGGGAACGGTTAGCACACGTACCTTGCTCCCAATGCTGGTATCATCCAGGCTGGCACGTGCACACATAGACATCAAAGGGAGCTCGAACCCCTAACCCTTTTACCCGTCTGTAAAAAGTGCCCTCTCCAGACCATGAATGCAGTTTTTACTATGGTGAAAGAAATGCAAATGCCCTCTTTCCATGCCATACCTGAAGGCAGCATTCAAGAGCATGTCCTTGTCCAAACTCTCCTGAACTTGAATGCAGCATCTTATGTTGTAATCAAGAAATGTGTAGAAATAACATCAATGTTTTCACCAAAAGGCCCTTTTAGAAATGTAAGTCCCTGACTCTCAAGTTTTTTTTCTTGTGCAGTCTCTCAATCATGAGCTCTTCACAATATGAGTCTGGCTTGCCCCTCCTACATTACCCAAGAGAGGCTCATGACTTGATCCTATGTGGTGTCTTTTCATTACCCTGTGGTCCCACATACTATTTTGTCTATTGTGTTCTTTTATATATGAGTGTTCCAGAAATACTGTATGTATTTTGTACCCTTTATATAGTGTTGTTGTACAGTGATTTTGTAATTTGTTATTATATACCGTAACTGTTTATATTTTTTAAAATGAATAATGAAAATATTTGCACACTGAAGCAGGTTGCCAGGTATTCACTTGCCAGTAATGAGCAATTATCCCCCCACCCTGACTGATGGGGAGATTGAGGACACGCTCATGAGATTACCTTGCCTTTGTACCTTTAAAAGTGATGTGTTTTTAATTTTTCTTGTAAACCCTGAAGAAGACTGACACTAGGCCTGGGGCGGTATCGACATTTTGTTACCGCGATTACCGTCTTCCCATTTACCGCCGGTACTGCGGTAATTACCGCACCCCCGTATCTATTAATTAAGGTTCGGCGATAAGCCAAAATATTGCAATCATCTTCCCAAAAGTCGCCTCTCCACAGCCTGACTGCCCGAGTTATACTTCTCCGTACAGCACAGCGGGTCTGGCTTTAAAAGGAGCAGATCTACAAGCTCAGAACGCGTCGCAGATGCGACGTGTTTTAGATCTGTGCCCTGTCGGGTTACCATAGTAACATAGGCTCCGTACTTTTCACACAGCTGTGTGTGAACACGGGCGTCAATTGGGTATGGCAGGGATATGCAGCTGCCTTACCCTGGGTCCAGGGGGGGGGAAGATAAAAGTTAGTTCTAAATGTAAATCCATAAATGTCTCTTTGTCTATCTGTACTGGTTATTATGTTGGTAAATTACAGTAAAATAACTACAAATGCAAAATGTAACAAAATGGTCACTTTAACAAGGTATTATAATTATATTATAGGTATATATAATTAGACTATATATTATATGTACTTCTTAAAATAAATATATCATGCCTGTTGCTAAGGTATGGCAACACCAGTCATGTTGCCATACCTTAGCTTTTTCTGAACTGACGCTACTGTGTGTGAACAAACCAGAAGAGAGAGACGGGTAGTCAGGATCGTGTAGGCTACAGTGATTCTGTAAACTCCATAACTCTATGGTAAACTCACATCTCAAAACGCAGTGATTGAGTGCTGATACAGGTTTTAGTTACAAGACTTGACAGAAAAGGTTATAAAATCGCCGACGGGGCTCATCGCGCGTCGCGGTTGAAAAAGTAAAATTGTTTCATTTTCGGTTTTAGTCCACGCGGCCCGCGCTCCGCTCGTAATCCGTATGAATAAAAAAAAGAAACAGCCACAACACAAGGTATGTATTAACATACTTGTGTCGTGGATTACAGAGAAAGTTTACTCTGTTCCGTACTCCCCTACGACGCTGCTGCTGCTGCCAGCAGCCACTCGGACAGTCACGAGTGACGTACACTGTATGTGGCTTCCAAACTGTGGTATACGGCCCAGAGCAGAGCGGCATGGAGCGCATGCGGTCCTCGCTTCTCCCCTGTTTTAAAACTCGCTTGTTTTCAATAAAAAAAATATACTATTTTTTGTCTTTTTTGACCGCGGTAAGGACCATGACACCGCGGTAGGCCTCGGTTTACCGCGGTACGGCGGTACGGCGGTACGGCGGTTACCGCCCCCAACCCTAACTGACACAGTCGAAACGTTGGTTTTAAAATAAAAGTTTTGCATTGTGGCTGAAGAGTTGTGCGGTCTCTCCTTTTCTCAACTAGTATGTCCCTGCCTCTCTAACATTCTCTGCACGTCCCTGGTATCATCCATCCATCCATCCACCTACCCATCCATCTTTCCATCAGTCCGTCCGTTGGCCTGTCCACTCATCCATTCACATCCCACTGTGTATCCATCCATGCATCCATCCATCCATCCATGCATCCATCCATGCATCCATCCACATATGCACTCAGTCATCTTTGACAAACTGAACACCCCAGTCTGCCACGCTTCACCTCCACCTTCCCTCCCTCCATCCAAACATCTCTCCTCCCCTTCCACCTGTTCCTGTTGTCTCCTGCTTCCTATCTGCACGCACGCACGCACACACACACACACACACACACACACACACACACACACACACACACACACACACACACACACACACACACACACACACACACACACACACACACACACACACACACACACACACACACACACACACACACACATTTCTCCTGTTCTTAGCGTTGAGGAAGGATGGAGCAGGTACACCTCGTCCCCATCCATCTCCAGGTGAAGCTGCAATCTAGTCTGGGAAAAATACTGTGAGGGAGAGAGGGAGAGAGAGAGAGAGAGAGAGAGAGAGAGAGAGAGAGAGAGAGAGAGAGAGAGAGAGAGAGGGAGGGGGGGGGGGGTCAGTGGCACAAGTTGAACCTTTATGGTTAGAATACAAGCGGGCTGGAGAGAGAGAAAACATCATGAGGGAGTGAAATGAAAAGACGGGGGGAGAGAAAGCGAGTGAGAGAGGTTAAGAGAGTGACACAAACAGAGAGTGGTTTTAGAGAGAGAGAGAGAGAGAGAGAGAGAGAGAGTATGGATGGGACGATAAGCGATATTATCGCTTATCGTGATAAAAAACACTCACGATAATCGTATCGTGGGGATTTAATGTATCGTGATATCGTCCTCTGTCAAGCACTGGGATCAATTCACCTTTTATTTGCCGAGCTGCATATCCCGTACCACTTAAACCCTCTATAATTGGTAAAAGGTACTTACCAGTAAGGCTCCCTAATCGGGAGATAAGCGACCGTAGGTCACTTATCTCCACAAATAGGGCAAAAATGTGTTTTGCCAAACAGACATACTGTGTAGTGATTTTCGTGATTTTAGGGCAAAATCTGTAGGAGCAGTGTCCAAAAATGTGTTTTTAAAAATCGGCCTGGAGGTGGCGCTATATGGGAGAGATTCATGTTGATGGGATGAGTGTAGACATACTGTGTACCGATTTGCGTGATTTTAGGGCAAAAATTGTAGGAGCAGTGTCCAAAAATGTGTTTTGCAAGAATCGGCCTCATGGTGGCGCTAGAAGAGGGCCATGTGAGAAATGAGGGGTGGGGTCTCCGCGCCGGCAAGGCGGAGGAATAGGTACCGGCCCCGGCTGTCCCGGTCGCTCCTAGCCGGAGTTACGGCATTTTATGTGAGCTGCAGTGTAGGGGGTCCTCCACTGGGGGCGCCACAACTTTTGCATCCGTTCTGGAGCACCAGGAGTCGGTGGTCCCCGGGAATTCCCCGTGAGCAGCCCCGTTGGGGTGGTCATTTGGTCATGTTTGCGCATTTGGTCATTTTTTACATCTGGGGGTCCCCCAGGGACCTGGGGGTCCCTGGAGCTCCGGGGGTCCTTGGAGGTTGTAGTTTGGCAGCCAAGGAACGTGTGTGCAAAATTTGGCATGGATCGGGGCAACGGTTGCGGAGATATAAGCAGGGAAAAAGTGTGACGTGTGAGGTGTGACAGACAGACTGACAGACAGACGGAGGGACGGACGGACGGAGTTACTTACACTTTGTGGTGGTTTTGATAGTAAATGCGACCTACGGTCGCAACCAGTAAGGCTCCCTAATCGGGAGATAAGCGACCGTAGGTCACTTATCTCCACAAATAGGGCAAAAATGTGTTTTGCCAAAATCTTCATATTCCTTCTTGATACAGTCTTTTTTCACTCTCTATCAAATGTCTTTGCCAAAAAATAGCCGATCTACAAGCATGTAGATCTGTTATTTTTTGGCAAACGTTCCGCCCCAGGATTTTGATTATCACGATAACATCGCAAATCGCGATTTCTTTTGTCACAATAATCGTGATATGAAATGTTCATATCGTCCCATCCCTAAGTGAGAGAGAGAGAGAGAGAGAGAGAGAGGGGAGAGTGAAGGTGAGAGAGAGAGAGAGAGAGAGAGAGAGGTGCATGTTGTTATCTCTCAGCCTCAGCCGTGGGTTCAGGGCAGGGCTGTATCTCAGCTCCATCAGAACAGACCCCTGCAACCTTCTCATCAGCCAGCGCCGCCGCTTCCATCGCCTCTCATAATGTTCTCAGGAGGCCTGTCTCTCTGCTGCTCCGCTCCCCTCCTAATAGCCTCCGCAGTCGCTCCCTCTCCTCCTCCTCCGCCTGGAAGTCGGCTAATGTTGTTTAGTGGGTGCGTGCGCGCTTACTGCGGGAGGGAACTTCTGTCCCTGAGGTAAAAGCAGTTGCTAATGGGACCTAGCCTGTGGCCTGGGACACCGTCGCTCCCGCTTGTCTCAGTGCGCTGCAGTACGATTCGCCTAATAGAAGTAGGGTGTGTTATTATGTATCCTCGTTGTCGGGTGAAAACCTTGCATGTCCAAAACCGTTCGTTTTGCATTTATCATTTTAAAAATGATTTAAACTAGTGAAAACAGCTGATCTACAAGCACACAACGCCTCGCGGTGTGCTTGTAGATCGGCTGTTTTCACTACCTTTGTGAGACGGCCTTGTATGATGAAGCAGGGCTTAACATACAAATTTGAAACTTGGAGATACAAGGTTTCTGCCCGACAGTGACGGTATGCAAAGAGTGCAATGGTACGCACACACACATGCGCGCACACACACATGCGCGCACACACACACACACACACACACACACACACACACACACACACACACACACACACACACACACACACACACACACACACACACACACACACACACACACACACACACACACACACACACACACACACACACACACACACACACACACACACACGCGTGAGCACGAGCATGCGCATCTACGCGCCAATACGCCCAAACATGCGTACAGTACGTGCACACAGCTGCAGACAACCAGTTTGTCACCATCTTCCAAGTCTGGGGTTTCCATCTTGCGGGGCGACTTACTAATTTCAGGACCTTGACTAAAGTGTTGGTGATAAATCAGAGCTGCCAGCACCAAAATACACACAGATTCATCACCCGATTAGCGCTCTACTTTTATTCATCTACCTCTTACTCTCTCTCTTCTCTCTCCCTCTCCCTCTCCCTCTCCCTCCCTATGGCTTGCTCTCCCTCTCTCTCTCTAACACACACATACACACAATTTGTCTTGCGCTGCCTTTCCCGCTGTCCGCTTTATTAAGCGCATTTGAATTAAGAAACACAGCAGTTTTGCTTTACAGAGGTGGCACCAAGACTTTCGGATATCACGCGAAAAAAAGAAAGAAAAAGAAAGAAAAGAAGAAAAAGCATCGGCCATGAACCTCCGAATACTATCGACCCAAATCAACTGCAAATAACAATAAAATTGTCATCACGGTACAATGCAAGTGGTTGAATAGGGATGTGAGAGAAATGCAATAGTGCCTAAACGAAACTGTTATGTTATGGATGTCACTGGACGAGAAAGTCCCTAATCGGTAGGCTATGGCCCACGCTGCTTGCTCTAAATGGGCTCAATTCACCCTTTGTTAGCCTCCTGGTTGGTCCCTGACTGACCAACCAGCAGGCTCTATCTGCCTTGTCCCGCCCTGGTTCCGCCTTTTTTATGTTGAATTAGCTAAAACATAATTTTTGGAGAAATAAAAACATTTAAAAACATGCTGATTCACTATGCTGCCACTGAGCAGCTCCAATTGACTGAAACAAAGTTTGAAATTAGAATTGAGCACACAGAATAACAATATGAAGCAACTGAATTAACATGGCAGTGGATGGAATGTCCCACTGAATGTCCCTCCAAGTCAAAGCAACCAATGGGTGTGGAGAGGGACAGGACAATGGGCGGGACTTGACAAAGGGTGAATTGGCTGTGAGAGACACGTATACACAACGATCAGCCCTAATGGACTGTACTCTAGCGGGAGTTCCAATTCGAAGAGAAAATTATCACCTGGTGCAGCCCGTCCCCGAGCGGAGGAGTGGAACAAACAGCTGTACGAGGGAGGGGCCTGGGGGGGGGGTGGGGAGGGTGGTACGTTTTCTTAAAGTTTTCACAACGCCCACGAAACTGAATTGTAAAGCGGTCACAGACAGGTATTCTGACAAAGCCCACTGTATGACTCATACATTTTGGTCGGATGGGCATAACAATAGCTTGACGATAGCTTGAACCTACCGTAAAGAAATAAAAAGTATTCCTTGGTTCGTGACACATCTCCCCATATACCATATAGGTCCTGCTATTTTTGACCTGTGAAGACTTTCTGCCATTCAGCCTTTTCTTCAAAACACACCTGTTGCTATTATTTTGTCCAAAACCCGGTACATCTTAGCTGTAGCCAGTCAGATTCCATTCAAAATGGCAACAATTGGCTTTCAGTGTTTGTTTGTGGCAGGGGCCTGTTTTGCACAACATGACAAAAAATAAATTTGTCTGATGTGTCCGTTGTGAAACTTTGATCATAAACTCCCGTAGCCCAAGAACCGCCATCCCACATTTTGACATGAAAAGGTTTGAGAACCACTGCTCTATGGGCACCTCTGCACATAGGCGATTTTAAGGGGTGTCCTAGGGTGCACGTGCACCCCCTGGCCGCCAGGCGGCCATTTTGATTTTTTTGATCATAATAAACACGCAATATGATTTAGAAGAAGAACATCTCAAATTCGCCTTTTTTGACCCTTTGAAGCACCCATAGCATGACTTCTAAACCAATCACAGCAAATGGGGGGCGGGAGGTAATAGGACTACTGGTTTCTCAACCAATCACAGTGACTGTCTGAACGTCTCTGACAGCACAGCTGAAAAACAAACGGCAGATGATGACACCTGCAGATTTATCTAAATAACAGAATTAAACAGTTGTTTCACAGTGGAATATGCTACCTGGGGTTAACTACAGACATCCATAGGACATGTGGATAGCTTTTACATTTACCATACGTGAACTAAAGTTTTCGGCGCTGCTCAACGAGGCTGGATTACACGATGTGTTCTGTGCCTCCAAGGAATAACACTTTCTTCTGGGCACCTCAATATAACATTGGATATTTTCTTGTCATTTTCTTAAGGTAAGACATGGCTTTATTTAACTATCTGTTCACTGTGGAGTTAGCCAGCCTGTTTTCTTCTCCTCCGTGTGTGTGTGTGTGTGTGTGTGTGTGTGTGTGTGTGTGTGTGTGTGTGTGTGTGTGTGTGTGTGTGTGTGTGTGTGTGTGTGTGTGTGTGTGTGTGTGTGTGTGTGTGTGTGTGTGCGCGCGCGAGCGAGCGCGCATGCTTGCTTCACTTGCTTGTAAATATTGGTAGCTGCTGGTTATGGATCTTTGGTGGTGTAGTTGTGCCACACCACCAATGTAAATGACTGCTTGATTGCTTGATGAATGATGATTAACTTGATGTTTGGCTTTATATGTCCTGGCTGTGCTGCCTCTGTCTGCAAAATAAGTAAATAAATCCTATAGATAGACATATGGTGTCTAGAAAAAGAAGCACCTGTTTTACACTTTTTTTTGTTTATATTGTGTTACATTTGGGTACAAAATTAACTGCAGAAATCCGCTAAAACAACATTACAAAACCGCTAATATCCGCAATTTTTTTCGCGTGCGCGCGAGAGGTAATAGAGGTCGTGCACCCCCTGCTGGAAGAGGCTAGAATCGCCTATGCCTCTGCATCTATGGGTCCCATCTTCCTGTGTGTGCTCCTATAGGCCCCTCTTACTCTATGGCTGCTCTCTTCATCTATGGCAAGGGTCTTCAACAGGGGGTCCGGGACCACTAGGGGGTCCTCAGAGTTACTTGTGGTTAAATATATAAAAAAAATCTTTTGACATGAATCCAAAATATATAAAAGATGCTTGTGCTGTCAAACAATGAAACTACAGTATATGGAATCTATGATCAAGTTGTGGGGGTCCCTGCTTCATCACTTTCTCAACTAGGGGGTCCTTAGAATGAAAACGTTGAAGACCCCTAATCTATGGGGCTTCCCACTTGTCTTTACATTCTTGCAAAGACCAATCAGAGGTGACATTTTATGTAATATGCAAGTATAAGGACTTGAATGAATGTGCACATTTTGCATACAGTATAAAAGCAATTCACAATTATGGGAGCAATTTCTACCAGCTGACAAGAAATGCTTCAGTTTTGTTTGAGATGATTTATTTAATAGATTTTTGCCTTTTGTATGGAATTAGCCTACTTGTTTGTGTAGCCTAATTGTGTGTAGCCTACTGGTTAGCAAGAAAATGTGCATAACATTTGCATATCATTTGAAAGCAATGAGAAATGACTCGCTGTTTTGGAAAAAAAGCATATTGTTATGCTCATTTAGGTCATGGTCATGATTAAGTGGACCACAGTTTTATTCAAAGTGACTTAGCAATCGAGGGAACAATCGCTACGTATCTTCAGCTACTGCTCTCATCTGCTCTCTCTTCCCTTTCTCTCTCGCTCAGTCCCCTCTCCTCGCTTGTCTTTCCTCACCCCTACACACCAGGGACGTGCAGAGAATGGTAGAGAGGCAGGGGCTGAAATTTCTAAAAGGGCCTTTTGGTGAAAATATCGAAAATAGCAGACCTCCTGTGAGCTTGGAGGTCGGCTATACCACACGGAACTAAGCATAATCAAGTCAATACTGGAGATGTGGTGTACAGCATGGATCTCTACACAGAGAGGGAAATTCTTTCAACATAAGATGCTGCATTCAAGTTCAGGAGAGTTTGGACAAGACAATTCTCTTGAATGCTGCCTTCAAGTATGGCATGGAAAGAGGGCGTTTGCATTTCTTTCACCATAGTAAAAACTGCATTCATGGTCTGGAGAGGGCACTTTTTACAGACTGATAAAAGGGCAGGGGCTCAAGCCCGCTTTGATGTCTAGGTGTGCACGTGCCTGCTACACACACCCTTTCCCTCCCTCCCTGCTGTGATCCTCCTTCTCTCCGTCACCCCCCCGCCCTCCTCCATCTCACCCTGGTCTTCCCCTTCTTCCTAAACCCCCTAATTTCTCCTACTCTCTCTTACTTTCACATCCCTCCCTCCGTATAGAAGGGAGGTACATTGCTCAGCTCCTGAATTTTTCTCACATTCCCTTTCTCCTCTCACTCTCTCTACCAGGGAGGTGCAGAGAATGTTAGAGAGGCAGGGGCTGAAATCTCTAAAAGGTCCTTTGGGTGAAAATATCGAAAATAGACGACCTCCAAGCTGCGACGCGTTGTGAGCATGGAGGTCGTCTATTTTCGGTGCTTGATACCACACTGAACTAAGCATAATCAAGTCAACACTGGAGATCGGGTCGACATGGATTTCTACACAGAGAGGGCATTTTTTTCAACATAAGATGCTGCATTCAAGTTCAGGAGAGTTTGGACAAGGCAATTCTCCTGAATGCTGCCTTCAGGTATGGCATGGAAAGAGGGCAATTGCATTGCTTTCACCATAGTAAAAACTGCATTCATGGTGTGGAGAGGGCAGTTTTTACAGACAGATAAAAGGGCAGGGGCTCAAGCCCCCTTTGATGTCTGTGTGTGCATGCTCTCTACCCAGTTCTCCTCCCATCCTCTCTCTTTCTCTCTCTCTTCCCTTCTCTCTCTCTCAATAAAGCATCTGACGGCATTCCTGTTCTTCATCCATAGGCCTTCTCTCTCTCTCTCTCTCTCTCTCTCTCTCTCTCTCTGACTCCGTATTCTCTCTTTCTAGTTCTGTGCATGTATTTCTCTCTCTCTCTCTCTCTCTCTCTCTCTCTCTCTCTCTCTCCGACTCCCTCCCTCCCAACGTTTCTCTCTTTATTTCTGGCTCTCTCTCACTCCCCCTCGCTCTCTGTCCTCGAGTGGCCAGGAGAATGATTATGCGAGGCGGGAGTGAGATCCATCAATGTGTCACCGGCCTGTTCCCCCAAGCACCCACCTCCGACTCCCCCCCCCCCCCCCCCCCCCACCCCACACCCACCCGCTGCCCCCCTCCTCTTCGGCCGACGGCGCATTAGCCATTAGCATGGCGGAGAACAGGGAGCGAGACAGGGCACGCGCGCTCAGACATTCTATGACAATAAGGATAATTGAAACTCGCCGTGATTTAACATTGTTGTTATGTGCCGACCTAAGGGGGTTTTTGCAGCGCCGCAGTGACGCAATGCAACATCTGAGAAAGCCTGAGGGGTGGGGAGCGGGGGGGGGGGGGTTTAGGGTGTGCAGTAAGCGAACATGCATGTGCGTGTGTGTGTGTGTGTGTGTGTGTGTGTGTGTGTGTGTGTGTGTGTGTGTGTGTGTGTGTGTGAGAGCACGTGTGAGGGGAGAGAGAGAGAAAGAAGGAGGCAGGCATGAGGGACAGTGAAAAAAAGAGGAAGCGAGTCGGAGAGATGGAGAGATCGCCGGCAAAGGGGAGAGAAAGTCTGTGAAACTATCCCATGACCTTGCCATGGAGACAGTTATGTATCTGTGTGAAACAAAGGGCAAGTCAATGCTATTCTCAGCCTAAGGAGGATGGTCCACGTAGACGAAAAACACACAAAAAGAGAGAGAGAGAGAGAGAGAGAGAGAGAGATAAAACTCTGGCTCAGAGCCATGCACCTCCCATCTGTCTACCTCTGTCTTCTACTGGAATCCATCCTCACCTTACACTCTATACCTCTGCTGGTCAGATCATAGCGTATTTCTGCTGTGTGTGTGTGTGTGTGTGTGTGTGTGTGTGTGTGTGTGTGTGTGTGTAGTAGGGTGGGAGAGGGAGGGAGGGAGATTCCCTTTATCTTTGGCTGTGAGTGATGGCTTGGTCAGAACCAAACTGTGGCCTGCCAGCAGGACTGCTGCTAGTCGTCACCTAGAGACTCCTAAACACACACACACACGCGCGCACACACACACACACACACACACACACGCGCGCGCGCGCAGCGCGCGCACACGCGTACACACACACAAACACAAACACACACACACACACACACACACACACACACACACGCACACTCACACGCACAAACACCACATCCACTAGGCTACACAAACTGTATACCCACACATGCACAAATAAACCGGATGCACGTATACACTGCCACCCAGGCACACTCACCATTGGCTGGATGTTTATTGAAAAATAAAAAGGGGATGATTTTGTCAGCGTTACATGAGACAAGTTTATATTTAGATGTGTTTATCGATTGGGAGCTGACACACTACACTTGGGCTGTCTGGGGCCCATAACTCAGCCCCAGGCCACGGAGATTGGCCAAATCCTCCTGGCTCTAAATCATGCAGCTGGGGAATGGCACAAGAGGACAAAAACACAGGCATGTGCAGAATACAGAAATGGCTAGCTTGAATTGCATGAGCAGCGCTTGATATAAACATGCAATAACTTCCAGTTTCAGTCACTCATTGTAAGTGACAGTTATTATTTTTTAAAGGACACAGTCGTTGACAGTGGGAATACAGAGAGGGAGACAGTGAAGGTTGAAGATACAAAGGACCTACAGTATCAGCTAGACTAGAGGAATCCTTTTTGGGTTAAAGTTGTAGCAACCTCAAAACTAACTATAACTAAGGGTATTATGATAAACATGTGAATCTGTGTGTTGCTATAACAGTTGATGCAGCTCATTTAGCTCACATGATATAAACCTGGTCAGGTGTAAAGCGCTGCCTACCACACCAAGCACCAACTAGAACTTATACCAGTAAGACTCCCTAATCGGGAGATAAGCGACCGTAGGTCACTTATCTCCACAAATAGAGCAAAAATGTGTTTTTCCAAAATCTTCCTGATCCATGTTGATGACATGAGTGTAGACATACTGTGTAGTGATTTTCGTGATTTTAGGGCAAAATCTGAATCGGCCTCATGGTGGCGCTAGAGGGCCATGTGAGAAATGAGGGGTGGGGTCTCCGCGCCGCCAAGGCGGACGAATAGGTACCGGCCCCGGCTCTCCCGGTCGCTCCTAGCCCGAGTTACGGCATTTTATGTGAGCTGCAGTGGCAGGGGGTCCTCCACTGGGGGCGCCACCACTTTTGCATCCGTTCTGGAGCACCAGGAGTGGGTGGTCCCCGGGAATGCCCCGTGAGCAGCCCCGTTGGGGTGGTCATTTGGTAATTTTTGCACATGTGCTAATTTTTTACACTTGGGGGTCCCCAAATGCAGTATATTGTTTAAAACCCTAGGGTCTTGGTGCCATCCTTTTCCCCCTACACCAAATCTCTTCACTGAAAATAGCCAATCTATGACCTTGTAGACAAGTCTGTAGACAATAATTAATTTGCCAACGTCTTGGCCATATATGGAGCGTAACATAATGTGTCTATATTTTCCCAAATATGGAGATGACTGACATCTGACATCATAGATGTATGACGTCATAAAAAACATGAGACTGACAGCCATATTCATGTATGGAGCGTGACGGACCGACGGACGGACATGACCTGCAGGTTCCCATACTAAATGCGACCTACGGTCGCAATTGTCAGTTATTGTATTGTGTAAGTCTGTCTTTGATTTGTAGAATACATAAATGAGAAATCCACCTAAAACATCTACTGGATATCCTTACAATTCCAATTAATGCGTTTCATTTGTAGTCCTACAGCGGCCATGTTGAGAACCAAGTAACCAACACAGGTGTTCTGATTGGCACAGAACTTTATTTCTGTGCCAATTAAATCAGACAATTGAAACACATGTGTTGGTCCTCAACATGGACGGTGTAGGACTACAAATGAAACCCATGAATTGTGCACCTTTGTGAATCTGTGTTATTTCAGACTCAGAATTGTCATTGAACTATCATTTGTAGCCTACTACATACTGTAACTGTTACCTACCACTTTGCCTTTTGGATGATGGGGAATGATTCAGCTTTTTCTGCAATTTTACATGCACCCTTTTTTTCATCTCAATTTGACTTATTATTCAAGCAATGTTTTACAGAGTAACTTTTTGTGTTTGCTTCAGGCAGTGGCTTCAGTATTATGAATTCTTCGGAGGCGTTGCAAGTCATTTAAGCCACTTGCATTTTAGAATATGTTAAAATCTTCCATTGTAATGGTCACCATAATCTAGCAAGTGATTTATATTCCCATGAATAATCTTGTTCAACGTTGTGGGTTGAAGGGAAGAAGAAAAGGCACAAAGGGATACACCAGTAGCTCAGAAATATTATTGTCAGTGTGGTAACACATTATTTCCAATGTCCAGAGTCGGATCATGATTACATGGTTCTCCAACACTGTAAAATCTGTAGCGGTCCAATTTTACACGTTGGACAACACTGTGGATTTTATAGATTTTACTGAGACAGTTAACCTAAAATGAACCACTTTAACCCTGGTGTCCCAATTTTGAATGTACAGTATGTCATTAAGGGCAGAAATTAAATAAAGTAAAAACATTGAAGATTTTTGAGGATCAGGCAAAGCTACTTAAACAAAATATATAGAAAATGTCTGTGGTTAAATCTCTAGGCACCTTGAGAAAACCCACAGTGAAACCACTGTACAGTAAAATTCACTGACTGGGGGATATTCCACGAGGCCCCCACAATATATATACCAGTCCCATGTGAACAGTAATTTCCGCTTATTCACATTTAGCTGGAATGTAGTGACCACATTTACTGCACCTCTCCTCTCCACTGACAGCCCTGGACCTAATGGCACCATCACTGGACTTTATAGTGGCTTCATCAAAGTGACCCATAAACATAAAAGTGATATGGGAACAGATGGGTGGTGTTCCATATGACAGCACAGTGCTGGGCGTACAGCTCGGGATAGCACAGGCAACTGGTGGCATCGCTCAGTGTTTTCCTGTACATCGGGGGTCTTCAACTAGCCTCGCAGGCCATCACGAGCTACGTCATCACCAATGTGCTTCCTTTCTCGGTCTGGTGTCCCTCCCATCGAGCCTCTTTATTAGATCTTACTTTCTAATTTCCAATCAAAAGGCTGCATTTTGAGCGACCCGCCCCACACCGCTCCTGATTGGTCGAGCGGCTGCTACAGCTCTCACATTTTCAAAACAAACATGGCGGACCCCATGTCCGACGCGAGTTCACAAATCGCAAATAAAAGCTGCATTAAGCGAAGTTTTATCTGAAATCAACAGCATCTCATAACTTAAAAACGAACAACAGTTTGCACCTTTGGAATTTCTGTCTGGAAAAGACGTATTTGCTGTTCTGCCGACAATGTTTTGATGCGCTGATGACTACTGACTGGACCTGTCAGTCAAAGTGAGTAACTACGTCATCGCGTAATGCGTTGTCTATGGAGGACACCCAGACTCTCCCCTGGGAGAGTCTGGCTGTTGCGAGGCTAGTCTTCAACGGCTTCAGGCTGAGGACCCTAGTTGAGAGGGACATGAAGCAACCTTATCATAGATTCCATATAGTTTCATTGTTTGAGAGCAACGATCATCAGTGTATTTTGGATTCATGTCAATTTGTGTTTTCAGATATTTAACCACTTGAAACGTCAATACTTAACCAGTAAGACTCCCTAATCGGAAGATAAGCGACCGTCAGGTCGCAGCGTGATTTTAGGGCAAAATGTGTAGGAGCAGTGTCCAAAAAATGTGTTTGAAAAAATATATGGGACAGATCCATGTTGATGACATGAGTGTAGACATACTGTGTACGGATTTGCATAATTTTAGGGCAAAATCTGTATGGGCAGTGTCCAAAAATGTGTTTGAAAAAGTCGGCCTGATGGTGGCGCTATATGGGACAGATCCATGTTGATGACATGAGTGTAGACATACTGTGTACCGATTTGCGTGATTTTAGGGCAAAATCTGTAGGAGCAGTGTCCAAAAATGTGTTTGAAAAATTGGGCCTGATGGTGGCGCTATATGGGACAGAATCATGTTGACGGCTCTCTTGGCGCCGCCGAGGCGGGTGCGTGGGTACCGGCCCCGGCTCTCCCGGTCGCTCCTAGCCCGAGTTACGGCATTTTATGTGCGCTGCAGTGGCGGGGGTCCTCCACTAGGGGTGCGACCACTTATGCATCCATTCTGAAGCACCAGGAGTCGTGGTCCCTGGGAATTCCCCGTGAACAGCCCCGTTGGGGTGGTCATTGGTCATTTTAGCACTTTTTGGCGCAGGGGGTCCCTGGGGGTCCCTGGAGCTCCGGGGGTCCCGGGAGGGGTGGAGGTTGTGGATTGGCAGGAAAGGAGTGTGTGTGCAAAGTTTGGCATGGATTGGGGCAACGGTGGCGGAGATATGAGTTGGGGAAAAGTGTGACGTGACGGACAGACTGACAGACGGACAGACGGACAGACTAACAGACAGCCTGTCGAGGTTTTGGTAGTAACCTGACGGTCGCAATAAACTTGACCTTTCACTATGTACTTAGTCTGCTCTTTTTCCCCTCTACACCAAACCTCTTTGCCGAAAATAGCTGATCTACAAGCCTCGCGCTGCGAGGCGTTGTGAGCTTGTAGATCTGCTATTTTTGGCTAAAGTTCTCCGAATATGGATGCTAGGGTTCAAGTACGTAGTTCATATAAAAAAAACATTTTCTTTCTATCACACAAAGATTTGGAGGACCTCCTGTAGTAACTCTGAGGACCCCCTAGGGGTCCCGGACCCCCTGTTGAAGACCCCTGATGTAATACATGCATTTCTTCTGAATACAAAAGACGTTTCAATACACAAAACACTCACAGACTTTGCACCCAAGGGAAGGAAAGTTTGCTCTGGAATGCCTGGGTGTGTACATGTGTAAATGAAATCTACAAAATGCAATTATAACACATTTTGTGTTTGATTTGAAGGATAAATTCACCCATTTTCAACCTATCTTCATATAATTGGTCATCAACAATGTGATAAAATGGTACAAAATGGTCAAAGTCTCTTCGCAATTCTTAAACCTTTTCAAAGCATGACAAACCTTGCCACTCCAATGTTCAAAATGGTGTCATTTAGATCAGTGGTTCTCAACCTGTGGTAATAGTACCACTGGTGGTACAGAAAATGGAAACCTGCAGATCATGTCTGTCCGTCCGTCCGTCCGTCCGTCCGTCTGTCCGTCCACCTCATGTCACGCTCCATATATGGCTGTCAGTCTCATATTTTTTATGACGTAATACATCTATGATGTCAGATGTCAGTCATCTCCATATTTGGGAAAATATAGACACATTATGTCACGCTCCATTTGGCCAAGACACTGTCAAAAAGGGCTACTGGTGTACTTGAGCACCCCTCTGGGGGTACGCAGGCAGAGAAGTCTCCCAAAAAAATAAGAAAGAATACATAAGTGGAGTGAACTATTTATATTTAAATAGAGGTAGTTCTTCTGACCAAGCAATTGGTTGAAATAGGCTCTTAATCACATTAGAAATATCATCAGTTGTGTAGCTGATTAGACTGACAGAGTCTTGGCAGCAGCGATGTTGCAACTGCAGTAGGCTAAGCAGCTGTGCTAGCATAGTTTGCGTGGGGAGTTCACATTCACAGACGTAGCAGCTAAATCTGGCCGATAACCCGGTCATCAAATTATTGGCTTAGGAATGCAACAAAAACTCATCTCTAAGGCTGGAATCACACATATGCGTGAAACATCTTCTCTGTATCGTCTGAGAATGGCCACTGGGAACGCCGTACTAATGCATTGTCAATGGAAGGTTGTTTGTTTTTTTGTCGTTGCCGTGTCTCTAGCTCAACCACAGCCTGTCTTTTGGCCAAGAGACACGGCAACGACAAAACACCAAACAACCTTCCATTGACAATGCATTAGTACGGCGCCCCCAGTGGCCATTCTCAGACAACACGGAGAAGATGTTTCACGCAAATGTCTGTACGGCGCCTAACACTCTAATAATCTCCATGAATTCAAGCAATAAATTGGCCTCCTGTGTTAACCGTGCATATCTGCTGAATAGGATGGGGTAGGTCTATGCACCTGCATTTTAACATCAGTTATGGTGGTACTTGGAGAGACAGAGGTGGTACTTGGTGTAAAAAGGTTGAGAACCACTGCATTGCCATTAACCCTCAAATACTTAACCATTATTTTCTGCTTTAACTTTAGACAAATAGCAGATATACAAGCTCACAGCGCAGCACTGAGTGCCACGCTGCGAGCTTGTAGATCTGCTTGTAGATCTGCTATTTATCTGCTATTTTTGAAAAAATGTGTGCAGGTCTTTGAATATCTTTGACCCGATCTTTGACCCGACTTCTAAATCTAAATCATGCTGTTCTCAAACCTTTTCATCAAGGACCCCCAACATTACATGTATTTGGCCACGGACCCCCATCTCAAAATATTCCTGGGACCACCCAGAAGGAAATGTTTGAGTTACAAATGTTCGCTTTTAAACAGATATATTCAAAGCCTCGCGAAAAAATCATGATTTTTCAAAAATAACAGATCTAAAAATAGCAGATCATTTTTCAATAGTTAAAGGAGTAGTTCACCCCCAAAATGACTTTTTTTTTATTGATTACTCATGCCATGGAGAGTAGAGTTCAATAATATTTTTTGGTTTGTGTCACATTCCTAAGACAAAAATGTGATTCGAGTAAATCTACCCCCATTGATTCCGGATGGGGACCTGTTTCGAAACGGGTCCCCATCCGGAACAAATGGGGGTACATTTATTGTTATCAAATTTTTGTCTTAGGAATGCAACAAAAAACTAAAAATATTATTGAACTCTAGTCTCCATGGCATGAGTAATCAATAGAAAAAAAGTCATTTTGGGGGTGAACTACTCCTTTAAAGCATTAAATAAGTATAGGCCTAAATGGGTTAACGCAGAGTGCCTCTTTCCTTTCCTAGCTTTGCCCTGGGTTGGCTCCCACAGTCAGTCTGATCACCACATAGTTCTGGGTGCCCGATGCAGGGCCCTGCCAGCCTCATCCTTCTCTCTCTGACCTTGTCTGTGACCTGTGGACAGTGGGAGGCCCCCGTAGAGGTCCCGCCCATGTGACACCAAGTGCCATTTGTGGCATTATATAACCTTTATTAGAAGGATAAACCCCTTTGGATTCACCATCTCATTTTCGAGAGGGTCCTTACATTCTTGAGTAGATGCCATCCAGGGGCAGTGTTTCTCAAAGTGGTTTCCAGGGACTCTGTGGGTTCCTTTTTAGGGGGTCTAAATTGACCCATACACGACTGTAACTCTGACAGTGTACAAATGGAACCAAATGAACCCTAACGGGTCCATTTGGTTCCATTTGTACCCTGTCAGAGTTAAGGGGAAACCTTGAAAATTAGAAGTTTGAGAAACACTGATCCAGGGCCTTTTCCTGCTGTATTGAGCATCGGTGTTTTTCATACAGCCGTACTGACTGGAGATCCAGCATGCAAGCCTTCTGCCACGTACTATAGAACAGATAGAGGAAACTCTATTACACATGAATGAATGATCCATAGGTTTGAAGTTCAAGGTGCTTTTCTTTTGCCACGTGCACATGCAATACAGGCTGGCAGCAACATACAGTAGCAGGCAGTGAGATTCTTGTGAGAATTGAGCTCCCGCCACAGTGTGGATACAAGTAAAAAGAGTATTGACTTGGAGTCCATTTTGTGTCCAGGGCTACAGTACTTAACCTCTGGGGTCGTTGACAGACCTGTGGGAGAAGCACTGACTGCTTCCTATATGGCTCACAACTGCTGTGTAGAGTGTGAGTTAAGCACTTACTGTAAGTCTATATACTTAGAGATTTTTTGAAATTCTTGCTATTGTTAAACATTGTGACATTTTTCTCCTTGCCTGTTCGAACTTATGCGCTCCGAATTATGTGCAGTTTGGGTTAAGGGGTGTGCGCAGTATATGAGGGATTGAATGTAGGAGTCTCAGAAGTAATGTTGGAGAACCCAGACGTATCAGTGATGTCAGTCATCTCCAAATTTGGCCACTGTTTCAGCATATATATATTTTTTTTAACATTGTCTAATTTTTTTTTAACATGTTCAAAATAAAGACTTTCATTCATTCATTCATTCATTCATTCATTCATGCACGGCTGTTGTTACCATGGCGGTAAAGCAGTACAGGCGGCGGTATCAGTGATGTCAGTTATCTCCAAATGTGGGCATTGTTTAGTATCAGTGATGTCAGCATGCGTGTATATCAGACAGACATTGGACAGATTAGTTAGATGACAAGTCCCAAAAAAGCGATGCCATGTTAGAAGTGCTTACTGTAACGATTTAAACCCATATGTTCAAGTTGACTAGGTTCCCCCAGGGCTCTGTACTATAGATCTGCTATAGTGTTTCTCTCTAGTCTACACACCAAACCTCAGCTTATGGATCAGTTATTTTTGCTCACTGTTCACACCAGAATATGGACACAACGGTTTTAGTCGTTCAGGTTTGAAAGGACCCCATCCATTGTCCCTGTGACTCTCAGCGGCCAGACGAGCTGACCTCGCACAAGTTCAGTTCAATTAGCGTTATAGTCCAGGGGTTCTCAAACCTTCTTAGGCCGTGACTTTGAACAGGGACCCCCACCCTGACAAGCACTTGAAATTGCAGGTATTACATTTAATGTGACTCGGTTACACAGATAAATATTGTGAAAATAGCAGATCTACATGCTCACAACGCCTCGTAGATCAGCTATTTTCACAATGTTCGCCACTTGCTGACTTAATATTTGACAGTTTGGCCTTGAAAGTCCTTAAATTGTCACTTTAGAAATGTGCAGATACCATGCATACACTTATACTGTGTGTTGGTTTGTTTACCATTGAGTGAGAAAAAGATTACATTAAGCTAATCATCTGGGGACCCCACAAAATAATTATTTGGGGTCCCGACCCCACGTTTGAGAACCACTGTTATAGCCCAAACTGAAAGCCTACACACACAGTAAAATCCTCCATTTCATTTATCCATGTGTAACTCAACACTGGGGATTTTTACAGTGCAAGTCTTTTGATTGCAGTGAAAACTCCATCATTGTACGTCATTGTACAGTATCACTCACAGCCAAAGTCAAATATTTAAGAGAACCCTCAAGTGGTTCTAACACTAATTAAAAATACAACCACTAGCTCTTTTTTCCCCCCACTGTTCTCCGCCTCTCTGTCTGTCCATCACTCTCTCTCTCTCTCTCTCTCTCTCTCTGCTGTCCCCTTTCATTCTCTTTCCCACCCCTCCCACTGCGTTTTGCCCACTTCCCTTCTATCTTTCTTCTTTACGTCCCTGGCATTGGCTTGAATGAGAGAGCCCTTTCTCTCTCTCTCTCTCCCTCTCTCTCTCCGCTAGATTAAAAAACGTCTGTGGGATCGGAACACTGTATCGCTGCCACCTGGTAATGCAGAAAAAGCATTCATCTCCCAGGCCATTCCACGCGGCAGCTAAAGTAATGGTCCCCGGGGAACTTTAACTGCGTCTAAGGGAGAGGGGAGAGAAACGGAAGTGGGCGACACAAGTGGAAAAATATTTTGGCATTTGGTCGCGCCGGTGGGTCGCAGTTTGTCTCCAACAGGACTGTCCCTTATCTACCCCGCTCCCGCCTCCCACACAGCTACAGATAGGTGCTATAGTGGAAGTTTATTGTTTTTGCTTTGTGTCCTACACATCGTTATTATTCTGTCTGCTCGCCAAGACCAATCGGATGAGTGGTTCTCTCATTCTCAAGGGCTAGCCGACAACATACCTATGCTCTCACAAACACACACACACACACACACACACACACACTCACACTCACACACACACACAAAGGATTTAATGTATAAATACAGCACACACAGGCAGAAAAGCTAGCTCACATTCACTGACAGACACATTTGGCATTAAGGCAAGACATCACACCGCAAGACATATTTTACTCCATGAATATGTAGGATAGGCATCCACAAGCTTTCAGCTTCAGCCTATTCCTTTTGATCACATGTAACAATGACTAAGTGAATGTATGACTTGTGTATGTGAGTGATCAAATAAACTAAACTAAACTAAACATCGCGCACGCGCACACACACACACACACACACACACACACACACACACACACACACACACACACACACACACACACACACACACACACACACACACACACACACACACACACACACACACACACACACACACACACACACACACACACACACAAAACTCATTGTTTTTTAATTCAAACATTAAAGTTGATATCCACCGAACAGTCTTTCAAACAGACGAACACACAAACAGATTAAATATCATCCTCTTGTCCTGCTGCTGCTGAGGAGACTCATCCCCACCGCTCACTGTGATCGCTTTGTTCATTTCCTTCTCGATTCCCTCGGGTTTTATAACCGTAAATGTTGTTGGTCAACGCACGGTAACACGTGTCCGGTCTGTCCGTGCTATTTGAATGACCCATTAGTGGTCATATGATAGAGACGGAGGCATGTCACTCTATACGGAGCAGAGAAACGATAGCGGAGGGAGAGTAGGTCAGTCAGGATATAGGAGGACCAGGGTGGGGAAGACAATAGGAGGATGAAGGATAACGCACACAGTAAGATCCTGAGAGTTCATTTAACTCTGAGTGTAATACAAATGTAACCAAATGGACCCACAGGGTTACGTTCGTAAACGCTCAGAAGTTACAAATCGTCGTTGTCGGGTGGAAACCTTGTATGTCCAAAACCGTTTGTTTTGTATTTATCATTTTTTAAAATGATTTAAACTAGTGAAAACAGCCGATCTACAAGCACACAACGCCTCGCGTTGGGAGGCGTTGTGTGCTTGTAGATCAGTTTTCACTACTTTTGTGCGACGGCCTTGTATGATGAAGCAGTGCTTTACTTTGCGAAAAAAAATTACAAATTTGAAACTTGGAGATACGAGGTTTCTGCCCGACAGTGACGAAATGTAACGTGAATTAGTGATTAGGATTTTACCGTGTTGGAAGACAGAAAACTTTCAAAGCAGACATGCAGAGAAGAGAAGTGATGTGAATGATTTCGGTGTAATGTAATGTATTATCATTTTGAATGGGTTTCATATTCGTGACGCCTATAGCACGCATCCCAGAGTGCAGCTGTGTGTGTGTGTGTGTGTGTGTGTGTTTGGTGGTTCCCGATGATTGGCGTACCACCGGTATCTCCAACCTCTGCTGTGATCATGTCACACACACACACACACACACACACACACACACACACACACACACACACACACACACACACACACACACACACACACACACACACACACACACACACACACACACACACACACACACACACACACACACACACACACACACACACACACACACACACACACGTGTCCCAGGAGCTGAGGAGAAGCGGAGATTGCCTCTTTAAGGTGGAAATCAATATCCTTTCTTTCCCCATCCCCCCTCCTCCCCCTCTTTCCCCTGTCCTCTCAATTCCCACTGCCTCTTCCTCCATCTCTCCCTCCCTTCCTCACCCCCCCCCCCCCCCCTCTGTCTGTCTGTCTGTCTGTCTGTCTGTCTGTCTGTCTGTCTGTCTGTCTGTCTGTCTGTCTGTCTGTCTGTCTGTCTGTCTGTCTGTCTGTCTGTCTGTCTGTCTGTCTGTCTGTCTGTCTGTCTGTCTGTCTGTCTGTCTGTCTCACATTCAACACACCTCTTCATCAGGCCTGGGACACACTCACAATCGCACATGCAAACACACAGTACGCACACACACTCGGAAATGCAGGTGCAGTCGCGTGCACAGTGCACACATACGTAAACAATTTATACAGTACAACAATAAACACACTCAAACACTTATACAGTATACAGTACATTATCTGTGTGCAGCACACACATACACTAACGTGCACAGGCAAAGGTATTTTAATACAGTAGTTAATTGAACTAACTGTACTGTACTGTGAACTAATCTGTCCATACAGCAACACCCTATAGTGTCAGTGAATGTGACACACAGCCATGAGCTGAGGACAAGGAGCCTGTGGCAGTGGGAGGACCATAGTGGCGTGTAGAAGGCCATCCACCTCTTTATTTGGCATGGCTAAAAATACAGCAGGGAGATGGGTTGGGGCAGCAGCTACAGGGGACAGGGGACATACATGAGGGGCTCGGGGTAATAGCTGGCTATAGTTTGGTTCCGGACACTTGCTGACATTGAAGGTCAGGACCTGGGTGAAGGGGCGGGGGACTAACTTGAGAGTTGAGCTAAGGGTGAGCGATATGGAAAAATACAATATCACGATATTTTCCCAAGCTGTATCACGATACATGATTTCTCACGATTCTTTTTCACATTGGTTTTTATGGTTATTTTTCAAGTTACTTGACAAAAACTACACTCTCTGGGTTCCTTTTGGGAGGTCTAATTTGAACTTTACAAGTATGTAACTCTGACACTATACAACTGAAACCAAATGGACCTGTAAGGGTCCATTTGGTTTCATTTGTATACTGTCAGAGTAAGGGTCCATTTGGTTTCATTTGTATACTGTCAGAGTAAAGTGGAGACCTTGACATTTTAAAGTTTGAGAACTACTGATTTAGACCAAAATGCAGGTTTAAATTGAATTCTGCAATGAATCTCTGTATTAACGATTAAACAGGATTTCTTACAAGGCTCCCTCAATTGTATCACGATATATACGATACCTCTGAAAAGGCATATCGTGGAGACATTGTATCGTCTCAACGATATTTATAACCATATCGCCCACCCCTATGTTGAGCCGAGTTATCAGGAGCAGACCGTGGGTGTTATGGTCTCGCTCTGCATTCTATCTGGTTCAGTTAGAGCAGACGTCACAGTGTCTGTGAATAAAGATCTTTTATGAAGGGTTGGTCCGAAAAGGAAAGAAAATGTTACTGACAGGCAACATCAAGTTGGCCTACAAAATAAAATGGGGGTGGCAGTGGCTAAAGAGCTAGAGCAGCTGCTTTGGAATCAGAAGGTTCCTATAGTTTAATCCTCGACTACCCCTGGGTTATGTTGAAGTGTCCTTGAGCAAGACACTGAACCCCCAGAACTGCAGGTTGGCTTGCATGGTTGCCTCCACCGTCGGTATGTGAAAGGGTGTAATATACAATTGTAAAACGCTTTGGAGAAAGGTGCATGTTATTGCCATTTCAAATGTGGAGAGTTAATTTAACTCTGAATGTGTTATATACATCTGATGAACAGAGGAGGGGAAAACAACAATAACAAAACAACACAACGACGATGTGATAACCCTGGCTCAAGCTTAGAGCAGACTACAGTCAATAGCCAGAGAGAGCAATTAAAAGAGACGGCCAACTTCTCACCACGACAACCACCATCGCCCTCCGCCCCTCCGGGTCTCCCCGCCCTGTCCCTCCCCCTCTTCCCACCCACCTGCTCTTATCCAGACCCCCTCTCAGCACTTGAGAGGCTATTTTTTGCCACGCTTCACTAAATAAGGCTGTGGAGCGTGGCTACGCGGGCGGGCCGGTGCAGGGCTCCGCGACTACGGGTCCCTACCTGGTATAAAAGCCCTGCGACGGTGGGGGGTTGACTCTGATCACGCTGCCCTTCCCTCCCCCAGTCAGTCAGTCTGTCTGTCTGTCTGTCCGTGACTTCTCTTCAAAGTTAGTATTTTCTCTCTCAACTTTCATCCACTTCTTTTTTTTCCCTCTTTCTATTTTAATCCTCCGTTTCCAACCAAAAGAAAGAAAGAAAACCAATGCTTCGGGTGTACAGACACCTCAAACTGCCTGAGAGTTGTACAAGTTGACCTTTTCCCTCCCCGGGAATAGTTTTTTCGTGTTTGTTTGAGGATTGCTTTGTTTTTATGCCTTTGCCTCTTGGTCTGACGTCTCCATATTTGGTGTATAGGCGTACTTTATTTGGGATCAATTGATTGCACAATCGCGGGCGAATTACGTGACTTCTGGCATTGACCTCTGGACGTAGCGATGGAAATATGAGGGACAAATGGACGAGAAGGAAGGAAGGACAGAGAGACAGTAAGAGTTAACGCAATCTGTTCCCAATGGTCCCTCTTCTGTCGCAACATTTGCAGGGACATAGATTTCTTTGTCTTTTCTTTCTCCTTTTCTTTCATTCTGCTCTTTCCGGCTTTCCCCTCATCTTTTTTTTTTACTTCCTCCCATTCTTTCACTCTTCACTCCTTTCAGAGATTCCCTCCTTTTGCTATCCTCATCCTCAAAGCTACATCATTTCTCCTCCTTTTACCACTTTCATTCCATCGCATTCCTCTCTCTCTCTCCCTCCCTCCCTTCCTCTCCCCCCTTCTCTCTCGCTCTCCTTCCTTCTTACCCTCCCTCCTCGACTTTCCCGATTTGTCCTTCAGCTCTGTCAGCACCCCACCCCACCCCACCCCTCCCGTCCATGTCCCCGTCCCGTCTCCTCCATGTGGCAGTTTGATCAGCTGTGTTCTCTCTATAACTTTACCACGGGCCCCCCGCCGCGTCGGAGCGTATAGCGCCGAGGGACGGCCGGCAAGCCGGCGGACACATTTCCACGCCCAGTCATCACACAGAAGCCAATCCTATCATAAGAACATCCTGCCGCTTTATTTATTTATTTGAACCTATAGAAGCTCTCTCTTTTTTTTTAAGCTTATATTCCATTTCAACCTCCCGTCTTCGCTTCTTTGAGGTCGTTTCTTTCTCTCTTTCTTCCTTCTACTTCTTCACGTGAGGCGAGAGAGCAGGCAGCTCCTGTGACCCTCCTCTCTTCCCTCTCCCTCTGCTCTTCACTCCTCCTCCTCCTCCTCCTCCCTCTCCTCCTCCTCCTCCTCCTCCTCCTCTCCGCATCCCTAAACTCTCCAGCGCTGATTCAGCTCCCTGGGAACAGAGAGCGTGCCTGCCTGCCTGCTGCGGATGCTCTACTCCACATGGGCCACCATCCCTCTATGGATCACCCGCACTCCGGTACGTGCTCTCTGTTGGTGTGTGTGTGTGTGTGTGTGTGTGTGTGTGTGTGTGTGTGTGTGTGTGTGTGTGTGTGTGTGTGTGTGTGTGTGTGTGTTCAGAGTCCTCAGAGAGAGAGAGAGAGAGAGAGAGACCCTATGCATGTTTCAGAGTGTTCGTGGTAGCATGATTGCCTATATCTACAGTATGTATGTTGAGTCCCAGTATACATTCCTTTGCGTCTCTCTCTCTCTGTGTGTGTGTGTGTGTGTGTGTGTGTGTGTGTGTGTGTGTGTGTGTGTGTGTGTGTGTGTGTGTGTGTGTGTGTGTGTGCGCGCGTGCGTGTGGTGTAGTCCTCAGCAGGGTTGTTGTATTGTATTAAGTGTTGTTTGGCCATGTTCAGACAGACAGACAGACAGACAGACAGACACAGCACACAGGGTGCAGTGTGATAGGCGTGCCTGCGTTGATCCTGTTGTCCTGTGTGCGCCGCCGTGCTGTTATCCGCTGCCTCACAGGAGGCGTCGGGTCAAAGGTTATCTCCGAGGCGCTACGTCAAAAAAAGGGCTACATTTGTTTCATTGAAATTCTTATATTTATTTATTTTCTCAGGAAATACGGGCAAGATGGGCTTCTGAATAGCACTGTGGTTTTAGTAGAGGGTGTACTTATGGCAAAGCTCTGCGGTTAGAATCCGGTGTTACTGTACATGTGAATCCTGTGAGTTTAAGACGTGAACATCCTCTTTGGATCATGACGCTGGGTGACTCATTCGTTTTTAATACGTTATTTATCATTTAAATATTTCTGTGCTTCGGCTTCTCGTATTTAAATTTGACACTACAGTGTTTTACACTACATTGTATGGTCTCTCGCTTCCTGCCACATTTCCAGCTTGTGGATCTGTTACTCCTGATTAGTGATGACGATAAGCGATATTATCGTTTATCGTGATAAAAAAACACTCACGATAAACGTATCGTGGAGCTTTAATTTATTGTGAAATCGTCCTGCACTGGGATCAATTCACTTTTCATTTGCCGAGCTGCATATACTTCTGATGTTTGTGTTTGACACTGCAGTTTGATCGAGTAGGCCATTCGTTTACATGAAAAAAGAATAAGAATGATAGGTTTCTGCGAGACACCAACGATATATCCCTTTTTTTGTGCATTGTTTGATGTGGAATTTGCAGAGCATGGTTTTACCTCAATAAAACCTGCAGTGCATATTTACTCGGCTGCTTTTAGGTACGGCAGGCAGGTCAACACGGTTGTAGAGCATGCTGGGAAAAGTACTCACGTTCACGTACTCCACCTCGTGTCTACATACATGGTCACTCATTCTAACTCGTGTATAGCAACTTCAGTGTGCTATATTTGTGTGAGGAGCACAGGTGACGGCGTTTAGCGTGCGTGTGTGTGTGTGTGTGTGTGTGTGTGTGTGTGTGTGTGTGTGTGTGTGTGTGTGTGTGTGTGTGTGTGTGTGTGTGAGAGAGACAGAGAGAAGGGGGGACAGGTGATGTTTGCAGTTAAGTGCTTGGAAGGAGCACCAGATCAGTATGCTCTGTGTGTCACTGTGGTAAGCGCTGTCAGTGTGGGGGTTAAATGACTGAGAGCAGAAGAGAGTCCTCCCAAAGCAGCTTCAGGACTATCTATAGACACAGGACACACACACACACACACGCACGCACACATGCACACACACACATCACTCTCTGGAGGAGAGCGAGAGAGAGGAATGGTCTCAATGGGTGCGAGATTCTAAAAGTGCACATGCATACACATCGTCACTGTCGGGCTGAAACCTCGTATCTCCAAGTTTCAAATTTGTAATTTCTTTTTTCGCAAAGTAAAGCACTGCTTCATCATACAAGGCCATCGCACAAAAGTAGAGAAAACAGCCGATCTACAAGCACACAACGCACACAAGGCGTTGTGTGCTTGTAGATGGGCTGTTTTCACTAGTTTAAATCATTTTAAAAATGATGAATACAAACCAAACGGTTTTGGACATACTGTATCCATTCTGTATCTCTGTCGGCCTCCTCTCTCTCTCTCTCTCTCTCTCTCTCTCTCTCCCCCCCCCCCCCCCCTCCCTCCCTCCCTCTCGTGTCCCTGGATAATTTTACCCGGTTAGCAGATACCAGGGAGATCAGTGCTGCTGGTCAGCTGTCTGTCAAGCATCCGGGAGCCCTGACAGGCTTCACGGTTAAACTGCTGGCTCGGTGGCCCAGGTGTCGGATGTCATGGCCCCGGCCTTTAACGGGGAAGGGGGGGAAGGAGGACTGGCCTGCCTTGGATTGTATCTGTTATAGCACATACGCAGCTGTTTGAGGGGCATCTATCTGTCAGGCCGGGGGGATCTGGGTGTGAAGCTTGGCTTAATGTGGTGTAGGAGTGTGTTTAGCCGCACTGTGTAGGTCTGGATGTGCTGTTCCGTAAGTACGCAGGATTAGGGATGGGACGATATGAAGATTTCATGTCACGATTATTGTGGCCAAAGAAATCGCGATTTACAATATTATCGCGATAATCAAAATATCCCCAACCATCCGTTATCCTGGGGTGGAACATTTGCCCAAAAAATCGCAGATCTACAAGCTCACAACACGTTGCGACGCGTTGTGAGCGTTGCTACGCGTTGTGAGCTTGTAGATCGACAATTTTTTGGCAAAGAGATTTGGTAGAGAGTGAAAAAAAGACTGTATCAAGTACGTATATTATAAGTACGCTTTACCAATGAGGGTTTAAGTCGTACCGGATATGCAGCTCGGCAAATAAAAGGTGAATTGATCCCAGTGCATGACGGAGGTCGATTTCATAATAAATGTAAACTCCACAATACGATTATCGTGAGTGTTTTTTATCACGATAAACTATAATATCGCTTATCGTCTCATCCCTACGCAGGATCTTTGCTGCGTGGCCAATAAAAAAAGAATTTAAATTTAGATGGTTCTGTAATGTATCTTCTCCCGACCTTTCTGCACACGCGTGTCCGCCGTGCCCTCCCGTAAGGAATGATGAAAGTGCGGTTCACGGCCCGGCGTCGGCAAATTGCACTTAAAACACAAAAGCGGTGACATCCCTCGCACGCCAAGTGCAATGCGGGGGCCAGATAACGCAGCAGCAGTACCCTTATATCCTGCAATCTCCAGCAGTGGGCTATTTCCCCCCAGAGAACCGTATAAGACTCTGCCTGGAATATGTGCAGCGGGCCGCAGTGGATGGGCAGCTCCATTCTTATAGCAATATGTCGTCACTGTTGGTGTTGGGGCAGAAACCTCGTATCTCCAAGTTTCAAATGTGTACGTTTTTTCCACGAAGTAAAGCCCTGCTTCGTCAGACAAGGCCGTCGCACAAAACTAGTGAAAACAGCGGATCTACAAGCACACAACGCCTCGCGGTGCGAGGCGTTGTGTGCTCGTAGATCGGCTGTTTTCACTAGTATAAATCATTTTAAAATAGATAAATACAAAACAAGCGGTTTTGGACATACAAGGTTTTCACCCGACGTTGTGCATGTCCTGCAGGGTCTGCTGTGAAATCCAGGGTGTCGTTTGGAGTAATGTAACTGAATGGACACCGTCACGGTCCATTCAGTTACATCGGAGTTACACATGGATAAATTAGCACTGAGGACTTCACAGTGTACACGTACTGTAGCACGCTATAATGTGTCTGCATACAGTAAATGGGCATCTGTGTGTGTGTGTGTGTGCGTGTATGTTCAGTTTGCGCATGTGCACGCGTCGTCGCCGTCTCCCCCCCACCTCTCCTTTGCCTTTACAATCCCAGTTGGTGATTTACACCCCCCAACCACCCACCCATCCGTTCGTTCGTTCCGTTGCAGGAAAAAAGAGAAAAGAGGGGAGAGAGGGAGGGAAGAAAGGAGGAAGGGAGAGAGAAAAGGACGAGTGTGATTTATGGAAGAGACTTTTAGTTTAATTACTGGGCGGGCTGGGCTGATGCTCGTAGCCCCCATATACGCTGGTATAAGGCTGTGGTAGACACGTGTGGGGAAGGCAAGGCAGGAGGGCCCTCGCTGGAGAGATAGAATAACGAACAGATGCACAGGGGGCTGTAGTGTACGACCGATGCGGTTCGCGCACTCGGGGGGCGATTTGTACGTTCAAAGTGGAATCGCGTCACATTCCTGGCCGGGATCTGACAGGCCGGGAGACATGATTCCATGCAGTATATGTGTACACTGAACCAGTGGTTCTCAAACCTGTGACCAGGGGGGTCCTCAAATTATTTTGGCGGGTCCCCCAGATGATTAACTTAATGTGCAACATTGCTATCTCACTCAACAGTAAACAAACCAACATAACGTTTAAGTGTATAGAAGGGTATCCACACATTTCTAAAGTGACAATTTAAGGACTTTTTAAAGCCTCTAAATGACAAATTAAACATTGAACAAATTGTCAAATAATAGAGGCAGAAATTGTGAAAATAGCCGTTCTAAATGCTCACAATACCTCGTAACGCGAGGCGTTGTGAGCATGTAGATTGGCTATTTTCACAATAGAACTGTGTTATGCATAATCTAGTTTCTCAACTCTTAGTGCTCGTCAGGGTGAGGGGTCCCCTGTTAGAATATGATTATTGTGGGGGTCACGGCCTGAAAAGGTTGAGAACCACTGCACTAAACTATACTGACGTAAGCAGGCTATATGTTCTACTTGATCCCTGTGGTTTAAATATGTCCTCTGCATTGGAGCTGTCCTACAGTACTACTGGGAGGAGTGGAGCCAACAGGCAGCGCCCGGGGACCGCTGCCTGGCCCAAGGGCATTGGCAGGAGTGGATCCCAAACACGTCTTTTGTGTGCAGTGGTTCCCAAACTTTTCAGCTCGATACCCAAAAGAGAGATTAGACGTTTGCCCGGGACCCAAACTAGTGAAAAGCGCAGATCAACTATTTTTACTACTTCTAAATTATTATTATAATTTTTTTATTTATGGAATTTCTTAGATTTGTTTGTTTTAAAAAGTAGGCTATAACATTATGTATGTAGTAGGCTATACAATTATTTAAAAAAAAATCTTTTGAAATGTATATATTCTTTTAAATGTGGGAAAATAAAATGGGATTTTATTTATTTATTCGTGACCCATATACATTTGTACGTGACCCACAAATGGGTCCTGCCCCACTGTTTGGGAATCACTGTTTTGGTGTTTTTTGGACACAAGGGGAAAAAAGCTTTTTGTCTCTGCTACAGTATATGCAAACTTTTCTCGGACATCAAATAACACATTTCACC
>NC_137818.1:42403957-42448957 GCF_963921795.1 Nannobrachium achirus | reverse complement strand
TTTGTTGAAAAGGTTGACTTTTCTTTTCTTTTCTTTTAAATGAGTCGTTATGTTCTTCCACCATGCTGGGCGTTAATGGCGACCGCCGTGATGCAATGTTTTATGTTGATGGCGTGAAGGGTCAGGAGGAGTGTAGGCCATGGTTCTGTGATATAAGCTGGAGAAATATAATGCACTCAATGACAGCAGTTGGTTCGACAGGGTCGTAGAAAGTTGGAGTGTGTGTGTGTGTGTGTGTGTGTGTGTGTGTGTGTGTGTGTGTGCACTCACATTTACGTGCAAGCGAAACACATACACTTATAGGGGTTTGAGTTGGTACAGGTGTAATAATGAAAATGTAGGGTGTGTGTGTGTGGTGTGCGTGCGTGCGCGCGTGCTCAAGCATGTGTGTGTACATACCTGCGTGTAAGCGTGTGTGTGTCGGTACCCCCCATTTCCATTTCAGTCACCGGGCGTCCACAGGGACCCACAAGGTAGAGTGTTAGCATGGAGGCTGCACACAGGGTTACATCCAGCCGTGTGGAGGCAGAGGAGAGAGTGGAGGGAGGCGTGGGGAGAGGGGGGGGGGGGGTGCTGACGATCCTGATTCAACATTTTTTCCCCTTCGCTGAGCGGTCGCGGGGTGGGGGAGGGGAGGGGAGGGGGGGCCTGGGGAGTGTGGGACGCGGTGGTCGGAGGAGAGCTGGGGCAGATACAGAGGAAGAGGAGGCAGGGAGGGAGGGGAGGGAGGAGGGTTGGGGGGAGGGGGGGCCCCGGGACGGGTCTGGACGCGCCGCCCGCCACACCAAGGACAGCGGCCTGCTTGGGGGACATACTTCTTTATATGCCCATATGAACATGATCAACTATGGAATGTAAAGAAGTATGTATCCCAGGTAGGGAAGTGCACGCTGACAAAATGGGACGTGTCACACGGGAAGCACGCGCGCGCGCGCAGCGCACACACACACACACACACACACACACACACACCACACCACACACACACACACACACACACACACACACACACACACACACACACACACACACACACACACACACACACACACACACACACACACACACACACACACACACACACACACACACACACACACACACACACACACACATTCAGGTGTAAAGACTGATGGACGAATCCTTGAGACCCCGTAAACGTATTAAAATCCTTTCGTCTGAAGAGTGAATCAGAATCAGAATCAGCTTTATTGTCACTGGTTTACTGGAGTAAAAAAGTGGGTGAAATTAGTTTTGTGCATAGTGTGAGTTGCATGCAAATGCACACGGTACACACAGGTATCGCTGTCTTTCTAAGCGCTATCGTGTGCAGCACATGGGTAGCCCACGCACTAATACTGTATGTTAATCCACACACCTTTGTGCCCTACATACGGTGCTTCTTTGTATGCCGACTATAGCGAAAATAGTCAATCTATTAAGCTCATAATGTGTTGCCAAGCAAAGCACCGTGAGCTTATAAATCTGCTCTTTTTTTGTTATTTTGGAAAATCTTAGGGTGGGAAAAATACTTTAGCCTACTGTATATATTGGGCCCTATTGCCGCCAGTGCCTTAGCCCTTATCCCTAACCTTCTTTGCCTTCTTTTACTCTTTTTGAAAAACATAAAAAAATTGCTCAACAAGCCGATCTATACATCGACACGTTGTGAGCTTGTAGATCGGCTATTTGAACAATTTAAAGATTTTCTTTTCTTTTTTCTTTTTTTTAAATAGTAAAAAATTTCAAAGAAGGGGCACTGGCGAAACAAGGGCCTTATAGTGTGATACCCAAACTAGGGAGGCCAGGGTTGGGTCAGAGTGAGCATAATGTGTACGGCAGTCCGGCTGTGGTCCAGTTGAGTCCAATATAGCGTTGCTGCGGAAGGAAGGGTTGCGTATAGTAGAGGAGTGGAGGTGCAGCTACAAACTCCAGTCAGCACTTTTCCGCCTTCCCGCAATAGATGTTCGTCTTTGGGTATCTCTTTCAGTGTGTACATTTGTGTGTATTGGCGAACGTGGCATTCTGTTCTTTGGAGCCAGTTAATCAGAGAATGTCATGATTTCCCGTAGATTTCTTGTTGATTTTTCAGCTAAAAGTTGGATTTGCATTGGGCGGTGTGAACGTTTCACACCAACCAGACACATGTATGCACATGCACAGACACACACACTTATATCGTCACTGTCGGGCAGAAACCTCGTATCTCCGAAGTTTCAAATGTGTACGTTTTTTCACAAAGTAAAGCCCTGCTTCATCGTACAAGGCCGTCGCACAAAGGTAGTGAAAACAGCAGATGTACAAGCACACAACGCCTCGCGGTGCGAGGCGTTGTGTGCTTGTAGATCGGCTGTTTTCACTAGTTTAAATAATTTTTAAAATGATGAATGCAAAACGAACGGTTTTGGACATACAGTACAAGGTTTTCACCTGACAACGACGATATGCAAACATGTGTGCACTTGCAGTCATATATAACCTTACAAGCACACATAGTGTCGAATGCACGAGCCTACATACACGCACACACACACACGCACGCACACACACACACACACACACACACAGCCATGACAGACGAACGTAGACAGCAGTTTCCAGTAACTGGTGCAGTGATTAAATGCTTACTAATGGATAGCACGGTCCGAGAGGATGGACAGAGAGAGAGGAAGAAGCTGAGACTGGGCGTGAGACTCTCTTAACAGATTACCGAGCCCTGACGCCTGTCTGCAGTCAAACTGTCTAGGCTCTGGGCTCGACTCGCCCACCTGGCTATGAGCAGCGATCGTTTTAGAACAGACCTCAGAGAGGCCCTAAAGAACTCAATAGCGTCCCAGAGCCCTCTGATATATACTTCATAGTAAACAAATAAAAGTACATGTGGTGTAATTTTTGCCCGTTCATGTTGTACTCGGGACTCCGCATAAAGTACTGTGATCTTTCTCCGGGGAACTCGATGCCTGCCAATATGAAGTGTAGCGATTAGGTGCTAAAAGTTTATCCCTTTATTGTGTTTATCGGCTGACACCGTAAAGTGACAGGGAAGATGTGAAGTAATGCTGCAAAGGCTCTGAGCACAAACTCCCAGTGTCACAATGCACGGTGTCTGCCAGAGCCTGCAGAGGTACCAGACTAGGGATGGGACGATGCGCGATATTGTATATCGTGATAAAAAAACACTCACGATAATCATATCGTGGAGATTTAATTTATCGTGAAATCGTCCTCCGTCATGCACTGGGATCAATTCACCTTTTATTTGCCGAGCTGCATATCCGGTACCAATTAAACCAAATGTCTTTACCAAAAAATAGCCAATCTACAAGCTCACAACGTGTCGCGACGCAACGCATTGTGAGCTTGTAGATCTGCTATTTTTTGGCAAATGTTCCGCCCAAGGATAATGGATTTTGATTATCGCGAAAATATCGTAAATCACGATTTCGGGGACTGCCCCATAGGTCGAACTCCCGCTGGGTCGAACAGCGTCGGCAGGTCAGATAATCACTCACCAGCGTCGGCAGGTTAGATAATCACTCGCGTCACGGTTACTGAGGTTAGGGTTAGGGTTAGGTTTAGGCATAGTTTTACTGAGGTTAGGGTTAAGGTTAGGGTTTGGTGGTCGGACCAAAGGGTGTTCGACCTAATGTCATGTTACCCTGCGATTTCTTTTGTCACAATAATCGTCCCATCCCTAATGTGAAGCAATGCTGCAGAGTATCTGAGCACAACCTCCCAGTGTCACAATGCACGCTGTCTGCCAGAGCCTGCAGAGGTACCAGACCAGAACAGAACACACCGTACCCTTATCAAATCCACACCTAATAACTCAGCCACCGATTGGTCCAGATCAGTGCACGTTCATGCGCTGGGAAATGCTGCGACTGCCCGGGTACGGTTCCAGCAGGGCTAGGAGGTATAATAATTGTGTCAGGATTTTCGTGTACGTTTCTTTTTGACCTACTTTGTATATAAATACGGTATGTGGCCTAGTTAGGGTTTACCTGTCCCTGTTTGGATGTTATTTGGGCCACTTTCAGCACAAGCGACACGGCCCCGATCAGGTGCGCGCCCCGGGGCCTTCTCGCCTGCGTGGGAACCAGGCGAGGGAGGAAAGGGGGGCAGAGGATTGGGGGGGGAAGGGGGGGTGATTGTGTAACGAATTCGCCATAGCACCGGCTGCCATTCCCAACGATGATCATTACAAAAGAGAGAAAGAAAATGAAGAGCTACTAGCAATTTTAGTGAAAACACGTTTGACTTGAAACATTTGCACAGTCATTCGGCGAAGTGGGTGGACGCCATTGTGTCGCTGTCGGGCAGAAACCTCCAAGTTTCAAAAGTGTATGTCTTTTTCCGTAAAGTGAATCCCCGCTTCATCATACAAGACTGTCGCACAAAACTAGTGAAAATAGCAGATCTACAGGCCTCGCACCGCGAGGCGTTGATCGGCTATTTTCACTATTTAAAATAGTTTTTGAAATAGTAAATACAAAACAAACCGGCTGCCATTCCCAATGATGATCATTACAAAAGAGAGAAAGAAAACAAAGAGCTACAAATTATCAATTTTACAAAAACAAGTTTCACTTGAAACATTTGCAAAGTCATTCAGTGAAGTGGGGTGGACGGCCATTGTGTCGAGTGTGTTCATTTAAAATGATGATGGATGCAGTCAGATTGTACATCCCGTTGTTAATTGAATCTCGGCGTGGACGGAGACGGCCGGGGTACACGTCTCGATGGCTGCGGATGCAAAACGCACACTTCAGCTGTTAACATATTCATAAGGCCTGGATGTGTGCGTGCGTGCGCGCATGAGTGCACACAGACGCACACACACAAACACAGATGTGGGCGCACACACATGTGGGCGCACATGTGTGTGTGTGTGTGTGTTTTATGTGAGGGATTTATTGCGGTGATTTGTGCGGAGCAGAGGGAAAGGTCGCTGTACTGTGGGAGAACTCAGAGATAGGGTACAGGGTACAGTACCAAGGAGAGAGAGAGAGAGAGAGAGAGAGAGAGAGAGAGAGAGGGAGAGAGAGAGAGATACAAAGCGTGAGAGAGTGATACAGATGGACTGAACAGAGAGAGAGAGAGCATTGAACATATAGACAGAGACAGAGTGACAGAGTGGAAAGGGCAGAGCAGGGTATATGTATATATATCGTCACTGTCGGGCAGAAACCTCGTATCTCCAAGTTTCAAATGTGTACGTTCTTTCGCAAAGCAAAGCCCTGCTTCATCATACAAGGCCGTCGCACAAAAGTAGTGAAAACAGCAGATCTACAAGCACACAACGCCTCGCACCTCGAGCCGTAGATCGGCTGTTTTCACTAGTTTAGTTCATTTTAAAAATGATAAATGCAAAACGAACGATTTTGGACACACAAGGTTTCCCCCCGACAACGACGATAAACTGTATACTGTGGTGGGATCAGACCCGCGTGGGAGACAGACGAGGCGAGTCAGATACAATGAGCGAGCGAGGGAGACACAGTAAGAGAATCAGAGAGAGAGACAAGAGCCAGTGGATTGATGACAGCGTTCCAGGCCGGTGGAGTGGAGGGAAGGGTGGGTGGGGGGGTGTAGGGCAGGGAGTGGGCGGGTGGTGGTGGTGGGGGGGGTTATTGTTCTGTCACTTTCCCTGTGTCAGCAGGTGGAAGCTCTCATCAGAACATTAAATATGCAACAATGCTGACTGCGGCACCGCGCTGAGGCAGCCAAAGCCGGACCCGTCGTCGTCGACCAGGGAGGGCCCCTCTCTCTCTCTCCCTCTCTCTGCTTATAGAACCACACCATGAGCCCCAGCGCCGCGCGCTGCGTGGCGCCCCCCGCGTCTCCACACGCGCCCCGCCAGACAAGCGCAGCGGCCTGTAGCCTGTAGCCACCCACCCACCCCCAACTCCAGCCTCCTCCTCCTCACAGTGGCCGACTGAACGGTTTGATGGGAGAGTTGAGTGGTCTGCCGTGTTTGCTGGCTGGCTGTGCGGGCAGAGCTTGTATAAGCCTAGGGGGCCCAGGGAGGGATTAGCCATAGTTACACACAGATCACCCCCGTAGAACAGGGACTGGAACATAGCTGAAAGCCGGCTGTATGGATAAATGTCAGTGTGGTCTGCATTGTACAGTACCTACCGGACAGAAACTTTAGAGTGGACAGCATTTTATTCTAGTAGGTTTTTGTAGGATATGTACTCAGTGTGTTTGTGTGTGACTGCATGTGCGTGCGTGTGTGAAAGTACTGTAATATTTGTGTAATGTATAGTTTTTCTGTTAATGTTAAGCTAAAGGGGAAATATGATGTGTCATTTTGCAGCGCAAGTGGTCAAGGTGGTGTGTGTGTGTGTGTGTGTGTGTGTGTGTGTGTGTGTGTGTGTGTGTGTGTGTGTGTGTGTGTGTGTGTGTGTGTGTGTGTGTGTGTGTGTGTGTGTGAGTAACTAAAAGGAAAGGCAAAAGAACAGCAGAAATACAGTGCAAATGGATCAATGGTGATGGTGGGAGTCTTTGCGGTTTGTTACGGCTGACTCACTGCTGCAGTAGTAGTAGTATTACTGACAGGCTGTGGAGCCCTAATGGGGTCCTTTATAGAAGCCCAGGGCCTCTAGCAGTGTGTGTGTGTGTGTGTGTGTGTGTGTGTGTGTGTGCGTGTGTGTGTGTGTGTGTGTGTGTGTGTGTGTGTGTGTGTGTGTATATGTGTGTGTGTGTGTGTGTGTGTGTGTGTGTGTGTGTATACAGTATATCGTCACTGTCGGGCAGAAACCTCGTATCTTCAAGTTTCAAATTGGCTTTTTTCGTAAAGTGAAGCGCTGCTTCGTCATACAAGACTGTCGCACAAAACTAGTGAAAATAGCAGCGTTGTGTGTATATATATACAACACACACACACACACACACACACAAACACACACACACACAGGCCTACCAACAACAGCGTGTGTGTAGGTGTAAGCCCCCTCGTTCTGCAGAGCCAGGGCAAGGTGCATGGTGACAGTAGGCTTACATTGTGTTTTATATATTGTACAAAGTCTCCGACTTTATTGCGTGCCGTTTTTATTTATCTTTCCGTTCTTTTAATCGTGTTTACAGTAAAGCGCGCATCGGCGGCAATTCGGCTGAATGTAATCGGGGTGAAGAGTAATGGAAGCTGAAACAGATGCGGTGCCGTGTGCTGTAATGTATGTGTGTAGTTGTTGCCCTGCTACAAGGACACAGACACAGCCTATTATAACCCCATGGTGGTGTCTCTGCAGAGCACCTCTGGAGGATTGGAGATCTGAACCTGCTAGACTCATCCTTCAAACTAAACACACACGCGCACGCACGCACACACACACACCCAGAGATATTTGCAAAACCGTCTGCATAAATCCAGGTACACGACACACACTGGTGTACATCGTCACTGTCGGGCAGAGAGCTCGTATCTCCAAGTTTCAAATTTGTATGTTTCTTCGTAAAGTGAAGCCCTGCTTAATCATACTGAGACTGTCGCACAAAACTAGTGAAAATAGCAGATCTACAGGCACACAACGCCTCGCAGTGCGAGGCGTTGTGTGCCTGTAGATCGTCTATTTTCACTATTTTAAATCGTTTTTGAAATGACAAATACAAAACGAACGGTTTTGGACATACAAGGTTTCCACCCCGACAACAACGATATGTGTGGGGTGTGTATGTGTTTCGTAGAAAATGCACATGCAAATGCACCGAGGAGTGCACACGCACCGCCACACACACACACACACACACACACACACGCCCTCCTTGGACACGCCACAGACACGAGCGAGTCGCAGAAGAACATATATGCTATCGACATGGCCCGCAGCAGCCTCTGTATTGATTGGGACTGGTATTTGTTAGCTGGCGTTGTCAGTGTATATTTTGCTGTGATGTACACATTACACGGGCCTAGGTCATCCACTATGCCGAGTGCAGTGATAGATCATTGGTATTCCGCTACCTCTGCGTACATGTATAGCTTTTATTTGCAGCGCCGCGCGGTGTGGTGTCTGTCCCCACAGAGAAACGTATAGCTCCGCGGCCAGATATCTTCCCGTAATGCAGCGCTCTAGGGCGGTGGTTCTCAAAGTGGGGTCCTTGGACCCCTAGGGGTCTTTTTTTTACTTTGTTTCTTTGATTTTCAATTGAAGCATTAGGGAAATAAAAGTGGTACAATAATGTGAGTAGCAGCTTCTTTTGTGCATACAGCAAATATACAGTAGTGATAAAAGGATTGCATTTTGACCCCTAGGGGTCTTTTGGGGGGGGGGGGGGGGGGGGTTCCAAGGGGGTCCCCTGCAAAATTAGTTAATATGGCATCACAATACTTCTATCCACTTCTATCTGTTTTTTTTTTATGACAATGACAACAGTATGGCTTGTGTACTTGATCCATTTACAGTATATGTTGGATATTCAAGAATAGCAGCGCGTCACATTGTGGCGAGTGAAAAGGTTTTTGATTATTTTTTAAACATAAACCTTCTCTTCTGGGGGTCCCTGGCACGACACCTTTTGAAATAGGGGTCCGCAGCCAAAATAAATATCAGTTTGGGGGTCCTTGACATGAAAAAGTTTGAGAACCACTGCTCTAGGGCAGCGGGGTGTCCCAGTCCATACAGTATACCACTACTGGTTTCATCACACTGAACTTTAGCTTCTAATGAGGGCGGCAACTATCGATTATCTGTGATTAATCTAACGATTACTTCTCAGACTAACCACTTTAACCCTTGCATCCCAATTCTGGGGGGGAACACTCGCTGAAAATAGCCAATCTACAAGCTCAAAACGCTAAATCGGTTCTTTTATTAAAATGAATACGTTTTTGTATTCCATTAAATCAATTAATCTGATTAACATTTGCATCCTATACTGCTGATTTAGGCTGTACCTTGTCGTACGAGAGTTTTGTATGCTGAAAACAGACAATCTACAAGTGTCTACAAGCTTGTAGATTGTCTATTTTTGGCATGCGACACCGTCATACGACAGAGCATAAATGAGGTATTATTGTAATGGCCAAATAACTGAAATGTGAAAATGTAATATTGCTTTAGACCGTTTCATAGAACTTAATGGCATAATTGTGGCCAGTCATTGAAAAGCATATGGCCATGGTGTTAACATGTACTGTGGGCATGTTGACATTACGCTCAAGGAGGGAATATAGTGTACTGTGCTGGAGACGCTCCTTTGAATAACGTTGCTTAATCTTCAATTCACGTGCGGACAGATTAATCACGAGGGGGAAAGAAAGGGAGATAAATGATAAGCGATGAAAAAAAGAGATATGGCCCTGATAATGAATGACTTCAGAAACCTATGAATTTGTCATAATTATGGCCCTTAAAAGTCAATTAGCTAATTGGCCCGGCGTTGTGTGGGGACTTTAATGCCAGAACAACGGCGGGATCGCTCAAAAGGGAACCTGAGATTCCTATTAGGAAAACACACAAAGTGATCTGGAACCAAATTAGGATTTATCATTCAGTGATTAAGTCATGCATTCACCACCGCGTGGACGCTACAGTTACGCGCACACAGTGGAACAGGGATCAATGCTGAGGTAATTTGTTTCAATCAATTAAACAGACATCTGCTTGAATTAGACTCCAATAGACTCCACAGGCCCAGACTCTTCCCACCCGTTTGCATACGGTGTGTGTGTGTGTGTGTGTGTGTGTGTGTGTGTGTGTGTGTGTGTGTGTGTGTGTGTGTATGTGTGTACAGTGGATGTACAGTATACTGTATATCTATGTGCATGTGCATAGTAAGTGTAAATATGTGTTTCCCCATAACTGCGGTACAGTACAGTACAGTACAGTACAGTACACACACACACACACACACACACACACACACACACACACACACACACACACACACACACACACACACACACACACACACACACACACACACACACACACACACACACACACACACACACGCTTATACTGTATGTCATCACTGTCGGGCAGAAACGCTCCATATTTCAACTTTTAATGTTTTTTTTTTCGTCATACAAGCAAAATAGCCGATCTACAAGCTCTGAGCTCGATGTGCCATTTCTGCTATTTGACTGATCTTTTTTTTAAGTCAGAGTGAAAATCGTTACGTTTGTCTGTGGGTTTTATAAATATTGAAAAGAAACGTATTAACAAGAACCTGTGACAACAATACAGGTTCTTTCTTTTCTCTCTCTTTTTTTCTTTTTTTTTTTACATTTCCTTGGATTCCATGGACTCTGTGGGTTCCTTGGGGGGGGGGGGGGGGGTCTAAATTGACCCATACAAGTCTGTAACTCTGACAGTGACAGAACCCTAACAGGTGGTTCCATGTGCACACTGTCAGAGTTAAGGGGAGACCTTGACATTTGAAAGTTTGAGAAACATTTCCTTAAATCAGTGGTTCTCAACCTGTGGGTCGGACCAAATTATTTTCAGGGGTCCCCAAATGATTAGCTTAATGTGCAAAATTGTTTCCCCACACAACAGTAAACAAACCAACATAAGGTTACCAGTGTATAGATGGTATCTGCACATTTCTAAAGTGACATTTTAAGGGCTTTTTCTAAAATGACAAATTAAACATTGTCCAAATTGTAATTGTAATGCTCAAAATGCAGCGTTGTGAGCATGTAGATCGGCTATTTTCAAAATAGAACCATGTTATACAAAATGTAATGCTTCAACTCTTAATGCTCGTCAGGGTGGGGGGTCCCCAGTAAAAATGCAGCCTGAAGAGGTTCAGAGCCAATGCCTTAAATAACAGTTTTGGCCGTGCAAGCTTTGCACCTGACAGTGAGGATGTGATGGAGGTGGAGGTGGGTGTGGTAGGGGTGGGTGGTGGAGGGGAGAGTGATGTCCCTCACTGTGCTGATGGGAGCACAGAGGGTCTTCTCCCCTCACAAGAACATGTAGGATAATTGTTATGCAGTGAAGCTGTGCAGCAGAGGGAAGTAATTAAAAGAACAAGGACAGCGTGTGTGTGTGCATGTGTGTGTGTGTGTGTGTGTGTGTGTGTGTGTTCGTGCGCACTGCAGCCCTATCTCCTCAACATCCCATGTAACGTCTGCCATTTCCACTGACTCACTGGAGAAGTCTCACACACACACACACACACACACAATCTCAGGCGCGCGCACGCACGCACACACACACACACACACACACACACACACACACACACACACACACACACACACACACACACACACACACACACACACACACACACACACACACACACACACACACACACACACACACACACACACACACACACACACACACACACACGTTTTCTCTTACAGTCACCCCTTACCATTGACACATTCATAATTACAGCCAGGGTTTATTGTCATTCTAATACACTAATTACACTCCATGGCTCTGTTTACAAGGTCATAACATTTTTATGCTTTATGTTTTATGTTTTAACAGGTTTATGACACTGTAATTGTCAGTTGACCAAAAACGAGCAAAAGGTGGTCCTCACTAATTGTTGCTCTTGATGGCAATATGCGACACTGTACATCGTGTACAATATTAATTTGTTAGGAAAAATAAATATTTAAATGAAATAGAGTTACAGAACTTCAGCCACTGTATGTCTTTATTACATTATTTTGTTTCCTGCAAAGCGGAAACATCACTTAGAGGGGAATTATTCAAATTATAAAAATAAACAATAAAAATCCCAAACACATCGTTATTACAGTCATGATTGAATGTGCCTGTATTTTACCAATTCTCTTAATGAAATGAAATAACATAATTAGAAAAGCATGGTCACTAATTCAGTGCTTCTCAAAGTGGATTCCTGGGCCTATCTTATTGGTTCCTTTAGGGGGGTCTAAATTGACCCTTACAAGTCTGTAACTCTGACAGTGTACAAATGGAACCAAATGGGGAGACCTTGAAATGTAAAAGTTTGAGAACCATTGATCTACTTTATGTTCTACAAATGCCGGTGCTGTAGAAATATTAGTCTATATGTGTCCATTCGGGGTGTGTGTGGGTGTGTGTGCGTGCGTGTGTGTGCTGCTCGCACATGCCTGCCCTTACCGGTAGTGGCATTGACTTGGCATTACTCTTGTGTGTTCAGCGAGTATCTGCGTGTGCATGTGTGTGTGTGTGTGTGTGTGTGTGTGTGTGTGTGTGTGTGTGTGTGTGTGTGTGGGTGTGTGTGTGTGTGTGTGAGAGTGAGAGTGAGAGAAAGAAAGAGTGTGCATGTGTGTGTGTGTGTGTGTGTGTGTGTGTGTGTGTGTGGGGCCTAATGCGTCCCTGCTCACTTTAGTCTCCTGTAGGAGGAGTGTAATTGGGAGCAGCGTGTGTGAGTGTGGGGGTGACGGGGTGTCAGGACTGCTGTGCAGGAACCACCAGGCACACAGAGGAGCAACCAATCAGCCATCCATGCAGCCAGCCAGGTGCTGCATGGTCCATGCAGCCAGCCAGGTGCTGCATGCCTGCTCAAAATGCAAGCATTAGGCAGCGGTGGAAGAAGTACTCACATTTTGTATTTACGTAAAAGTATGAATACCAGTGGTGTAAAGTAAGTAAGTAAGTTTACTTAAGAACTGCACTTAAGTACAATTTTGAGGTACTTGTAGGCCTACTTGCTTATTTTCTATTTCCAACCAGTAAGACTCCCTAATAAGCGTCAGTCAGGTCAGAAACCTCATGGTGCTGCTAGAAGAGGGGCATGTGAGAAATCAGGGGCGGAGGTTGTGGTTTGCCAGCCAAGGAGTGTCTGTGCAAATTTGGCATGGATAGGGGCAACGGTGTCGGAGATAAGAGTAGGGCCAAAAGTGTGACGTGACGTGACGGATGGACAGACGGACTGACTGACGGAGGGACTGACAGACAGCCAGTTGAGGTTTTCATAGTAACTTGTGACCTGACGGTCGCAATAATTCTACTCCACTACATCTCGGATCCAAATACTGTCCTTTTACTCTACTACATTTATTTGACAACTTTAGTTACTAGTTACTTTGTAGATATAGATTTTTATATTAGCCACTTCAGCCATATATATCATCGTTTTCGGCTGTAAACCTTGTATGTCCAAAACCGTTTGTTTTGTGTTCATCATTTTTAAGACTAGTGAAGTTGAACAGCCGATCTACAAGCACACAACGCCTCGCGGTGTGAGGCGTTGTGTGTTTGTAGATCAGCTGTTTTCACTACTTGTGCGACGGCCTTGTGTGATGAAACAATGCTTTACTTTGCGAAAAAATGTACACATTTGAAACTTGGAGATACGAGGTTTCTGCCCGACAACAACGATATGTTTTGGCCATCTGAAAACTTGCCAAACGGGACATTCTGCATAATGGGTACTTTGTACTTTTTTTTTTTAAGTACATATTGTAGAAAGAGTCGGTCACGAGCAGCCTACAAGTTGGATAGGCATCTAAACACACAGAGAGTCAGCCCGCCAGGCCGGCTGACTGAGCTAGACAGGCAGGCAAACAAGCATCCAGTCAGTGAGTTAGCTGGCAGACGTCTGCCAATAAGACCAACGCAATCAAGCAGAGTGGCCTGTCTGTAAAGCAGTGGTGGAAAGAGTACTCGCCTTATTTACTTATTAGAAGGCGATAAGCTACTCTGGTAAATAGCCTGCTCTGTTGCAGTAAAAACCATAGACTCTGTTAAAGTAGAAGCTTTGAGCTTTCGCATTGGCAACACATTTTGTGCTTGTAGATCAGCTATTTTCAAATAACTACAGGGGTTATACTCAAAATCTACAAAGTAACTAGTTTTCAAATAATTGTAGTTGTGTGAAAGTAAAATATTTCCCTCTGAGGTTTAGTGGAGTAGAAGTTAAAGTAGTGAAAATTGGAAATAATCTAGTAATGTAAAAGTACCTCAGAACTGCACATTACTTTAACATATTTTTTAGTGAAGGATTGTCACAGCTTACAGCAGTGGTTCTCAACCTGTGGGTCGGGACCCCCAGAGGGGGCCCAAAATTATTTTGGGGGGTCCCCAGATGATTGACTTAATGTGCAACAATGTTTTCTCACTCAACAGTAAACAAAACAACATAAAGTTTAAGTGTATCTAGGGTATCTGCACATATCTAAATTTCTTCAATTTAAGGACTTTTCCATACCTGTAAAATGACAAATTAAACCTTGGCCAAATTGTCTAATATTAGAGGCAGAAATTGTGAAAATAGCCGATCTACATGAGCATGTAGATCTGCTATTTTCACAATAGAACCGTGATACTGTATACCAAATGTAATGCCTCAACTCTTAGTGCTCGTAGGGTGGGGGGGTCCCCAGTTCAAATATGATTATTTTGGGGGTGCCGGCCTCGAAAAGGTTGAGAACCACTGGCTTACAGGACGAGATTGACAGTGCTAAAAGGAAACCCTCTTAGTTTTCTAACAAAGAATTGCACTTCCAGTAAGTACAGTAAGTACAGTACTTGTTACTTTCCACCACTGCAGTAGAGACATCAAACAGCGGAGCAGCTACAGCAGTCAGGAAGGCAGTCACAGCCTGTGATCACACCCACTCCTTTAACCACATGCATCCTAGTCTTACAATCCTGGGCCTGCATGGCCATGTTATTAGAGTTAGGAAAGAAGATCGAAATACAATGAGATATTTTCAAAATGCTCACAATGCGCCGTGGCGCCACATACAGTATATTGTGAGCTTACAGATCGGCTATAAGGAGTGGAAAGGAGTGCGGCGTCAGACTCAGGATAAGTCTAGTTAGCATTCCTCTGCCGTCACACCTTGGCCGCTAAAAACCGACATTACTGGAGAGCGTGAGAGAAAGATAAAGGGTGGGGTTGGGTGGGGTGGTGTGTGGCGCTAGAGAAGGTGAAATTAGAGAGAGAGAGAGAGAGAGAGAGAGAGAGAGAGAAGCTTGCGATGGCGATTGGAAGAGTGAAAAAAGTGCTGATCTACTTTCATAAAGGTGGGAGGTATGGAGGGCTACAACAGCGAAGGAAGAACGGAACGACTCAGAGAGAGGGGATGGTAGAAGACAAAGAGCTTGGGTCATAAAGACTGTGAATTATGCAGTGACACGAGAGAGAGAGAGAGAGAGAGAGAGAGATGAGGGGGGAAGCAGAAAAGGCGAGCCCCTACCCCAGAAAAAAAAAAGAAAACACCATAAAGAGTTATGCATTTTGATCTCTTCCACCGATCGTTGTGTGCTTGAGATAATTGCTTCCATTTTGTTGCACAGAGACTATTACGGTATATGATAGCCGGATTACCATCTGTAACGGTGGGGTTTACACAGCAGCAGCGCTGGCGTGCTGCATCAGCAGGCGCCTATACTGTAGCAACTATAGGTTTAGCGAACAGCATGAGAAGGGGCACATATGGGCCCGAGGCTGTTGTAATAGCAGCTGTAGTCCCTCGGCAGAACCCTCCTACCTGGCACGGTGGGAGGGGGGAAAGTTGCCTCTTGGATGCTGGGGCATCCGTACATCGTCCTGATTGAATAAAGCCTAATTTGAGCTTTGAGGTGTCGAGGAACAGCCATTGCCGTGACTAAGCAGTTGTAGAGTGTCACTTTGAATGTGAAGGTTGATGGGAGACTTTCAGTAGTGTGACATTAATCCACACGATGGGAGAGTGAGTAATCGGTGTGGGTTGACTGTCACTATAATGGTTGTCAGGTGTGTCTATTGGTTTGTGTGGCCACTGGGCAGAGCTGCATCAATCTCACATTCCAACCAAATGCTATTTAAAGACGAGTTTTAAACAATGATGATTGATCCTTCTCAATTATTACATTATTTAAAAAGTGGTCAATGTTATAAACGCTGAGAAAATAATCAATACTGTAGTTGCAGCTTCAATGCTTTCTTCTTTTGCTCGTATTTGGAATGAATGAATGGCCAATACTGTAGGTGACTAAGGTGAGACTTAATATTTCTGTGTAACTTATCACCAAGTGAAACAAATTGAATTTTAACGATCAATCAGTTGTTTGTGTTCTGGCTTGACTCTAGAGGAACTTACGTAGTATACTTAAATGTATTGCTAGCACAAAGAAAACTATTTTCAAGTTTTAAAGGAAAAACTGTTTTTTCAGTGTTCACTCGGAATATCCTCCCGGCCCACTGGTTGAGAATGGCTGCTGTAAGGTATCGTTCATTCAGTAGAGCTTTGGATACTGAAAGTATCTGAGTGGAACTACAGGAAGTACCGCCAAAGGAAGTTACAGTACATTGATGCTGAGCAGATCTGTTTATCAGAACATGAAAATCATGTCGTCATTGTTCGACAACGTGAAACGGAAGTCTGGCCTTATAGACACTTTCTGCCGTAGTTCTAGTTCTGCCGTAGCAGGATGTTCTCCTTGCGAGATGAGAAAAGGCTGGGAACGAGGTAATCTTTCCTCTAACAGCTGACTCCTAGGCTTTCTGAGTTTCTTCCATGTCGCCATGGAGCAGTTGGTGTCGGGATAGACAGCCTGAGATGACTGATCCAAGCTTCATTAGACCAGACTGCTTCAGACATCAGAGAGATGGAAAGAGAGACAGAGAGATAGAGAGACATTTTTGCAGTCTGTTATGGGAATAATAAAGATGAGGTGTAGCAGTGCGTTCTGGACAGGCCACAATGTCCCAGAAGAGTAGAGGAAGGTTATTCTGGAAGGAGAGGAGAGGAGAGGAGAGGAGAGGAGAGGAGAGGAGAGGAGAGGAGAGGAGAGGAGAGGAGAGGAGAGGAGAGGAGAGGAGGTAGAAGGCAGAGAAAGCCAGGAGATTAGTGGAATTGCCTATTTTAGCAATAATTGACGGCACTCATGAAATCTTTATCTGGAAGCTTTGAAAAGCACACATTTCCGTTACATGTGAATATTTAACCTCACCATGTGACAGACATTACGACGTCTCTATTCTACAGATGCTTAGAAAAACAGTTGAAATACCCTGCAGTTAGGCTTTGGCTGTGCAGCTTTAACCGGATTAAATTGCATTTTGCCTTTAAGCCAATTGGTCTGTTGACTCACTTTAATCAAACAGCCTCCCAATGTATGTCTTTGGACAAGCAACTGAGAATTGGAGAGATTGTAATCTAGATGGCTCTAACTACCTTCAGTGGTGTTTCATCTCCATTGTGTTGGCACGAACGACTGCAGTAAAAAAAACATGACCCTTTTTGTATGACCTCTTGCTCTCCACAAAAGTGCAAGGCCTAATTTATACTTTGTCGCGTGTCGGTGTCGCACACCGAAAAAACGCAGATCTACATGCTTACAACGCACTGCACTATGACACGCTGCGTGCGTGTAGATCAGCTCTTGTCGGCTGCGCGACACGTCACGCAGCCAAGTATTATACGGGCACACATAAGGCTTACAAAGTGTGTCCTCAACACGCGCACACACACACACACACACACACACACACACACACACACACACACACACACACACACACACACACACACACACACACACACACACACACACACACACACACACACACACACACACACACACACACACACACACACACACACACAATAGGACGGCCATCGGCCAGGGGGACTATCTTTACACCCGAGCTCCTTTCTGACTTTAACTGCATTGGATTTTTGTTTCACCGCCGAGCGTATATCAAGTGTGCCTTTGTGGCCCTGCCTGCGGCCTGTAATGAATGCACGGCTAAAACATCTAAGTAGCCCCGGTGCTTAGTTAAGGGGATGGGGGAGAGAGAGGGCCGAAGGGGAGGGCGTCGGTGTGTGCGTGTGTGGGGAGGTGGGGAGGTGGGGAGGCGGATCGTGCTCTGAGTGAGAATCAGTCTGCATAGGTATGTAGAGAGAGAGAGAGAAGGCAGTGGCGTCAGTTCAGAAAAAGCTAAGGTATGGCAACATGACTGGTGTCTTGCGCGTACAAGACACCAGTCATGTTGCCATACCTTAGCAACAGGCATGATACATTTATTTTAAGAAGTACATTCTATTTTCCCCCAGTTTCTGCAGTTTCTTGGGCTGGATATGGCAGCCTGGAATGGTTGTTCAAGTGCAGCTAAACTTGGCATGTTTAGTAAAAGTAAATTTTTAAGTTTAGTGAAAGTAAATTTTGCATTTGTAGTTATTTTACTGTAATTTAACAACATAATAACTAGAACAGATAGACAAAGAGACATTCATGGATTTATATTTAAAAGTAACTTTTTCCCCACTGGACCCAGGGTATGGCAGCTGCATACCCCTGCCATACCCATATTGACGCCCCTGAGAGAAGGGGGGACAAAGAGGGGTGAGGACAGGAAGCAAGTCTGCCGTGGTTTGGCGGCCGCGGCCCCTTAATGCGTATGGATCCTGACATCACTCTCCGATGAAATGAAATGACGTCTCCTTGCTTTAATATCGCTCCGTCTGAAGGAAAAAGGGCTCTTTTTAAAATGGGAAACGAGCACAGCGGGCAGCCTTGTTAAATTGTTTCATTTAATTCCCGCTGTGCCCTCTATCCTCTTAATCCCTTCCCCTTTTAGCCGGAGAAAAAGGAAGTTTTTCCTCCGTCATTGCTTTTCTGTCTCTGTCTTTTTGTTCTATAGCTGGCCACCATTTGCTTTCCACTGTAACTTTAAATTCATACATTGTGCAAGACAATTACATCAACTGTGCGGCGATGGCCTTAATGCATTTAGGAACACATATTTTATTGTATTTGTCTGTTGATTGTTTTGTTACGGTGTAGAATCATAGTAAATTCTTAGCTCCCTGGGACCAGAGATAAAAAAGGTTGTTGTGGCCCCGCTGTTAGCCGAGATTTACGTTGATCCAGAATCTAGACCTTACCCCTTCATTTTCCTTCACGCATATAGATGCATGGGAGTTAAAATGAATACATTTTGTTGTCTCATGCATACAGAATAGGAAGCAGGGAGGCATGGGGAGGAGGGAGGAGGATATAATTAAATATACCATCTAAATAGCTATTGATTTTCTTAAGGGTGGTGCCGTTAGATTAAAAGGTTAAGGAATAAAACCGCTTTGAGGATTAAATCATCATGAGGTAAAATCGAGCGTGCCTAGAAGATAAACGCCACAATAATCGCAAAGCATCGGCGCAGGAGACTCCTTTAATGATGTCATATAGAGATGTTAAAGATCTGTCGAGATACGTCCGAGCTCCATCATCAAAAAGTAGCCAAGGTGCCTTAAATAAAGCTGGCGCAAAGATGCTTCGACTATAGGGCTTCCTCCTCGTGGTGTGAAATACGGATGCAAGGTTAGTAAAGGTGTCCTGAGCGTCCTCGCGTTTCTGGAGATACTGTCATATTGTTACGAAGGTGTGAACAGCATGGCCGTTGCAGAGAGATACAGTCAAAGCGCCGGGCCACGGTGCCCTGAGCTACAGTGATAAAGGAAGGCTTTAGGCCATCGTAGGGAACCGTACGGCTACTGAAACCGGGCCAACGCACAAGGTCAGAGAACTCTTCTGCTTTTTTGTAACATTTTTGTCATTGTTTTATCTTCGTGGAGGAAAGTGCGGGAGGGTGGAGGGGCGGGGAGCGAGGAAGCACGGGCCAAGCCGAGGATACAGGGTCCCGTTACACCCACCCCCTCCCCCCCCCCCCCCCCCCCCCGTCCTCGTCTCCTCCTCCGATCAACCAATCAGGCGCGGGAATAGTGCTGAGTCAGCCGCTGGGCGCAGCTCACGTCCGAATGCAGAGGGGCGGGAGGAGTTGGGGGGATGGGGGGGCTGTAGGGGAGAGGAGCCGGCCGGCCAGCCAGCCAGCCTGGTGTCTGCTGCACTGCACTGCAGCAGCAACCACCATTACTAACCCCAGCGATGGGGGGGCAAATGTACAGCACCCACCCCAGGACCTGCTGATGGCGGACAGGCTTCTGTCCCGGAGCAATTCAGGGGAAAAGTCACGGAAGGATGAGCGTACAGCACTGGGTGCTGGATATTCAATGCTTTATGTTTGTATTTATTTCTACACCTCAGGCTTTGCAACGCCGTCTCTGGCATTTCCTGCGATAAAAAGCAAAGCCACTTCTGCCCGTCCATACGAGTCCCGCTGTATTTATCACCAGCGCCGGCACGGCTCCTCAGACACATCCTACAGATTAGCTACAACCTCAATACCTTCCCTGGGTCTAATATCCACATGGCGCTCTCCTCCTAGTGAGTGGGTAATTAGCAGGAATAAATACTGCCAGCCACAGTAGATAAAGTTTACAGCCTGACCACGGGTCAACTTGTTTCATTACTGCAGCGTGCCGTGCATTAAGCTAATTAACAACTAACATCTACATCAGGTTTGGACAGTGGCTTTCATTACGTCGCTGTAGTTAAGGTATTTTGTGGTCTACCTGCATTTTGTGCACCCGACGGTTGTGTAAACTGCTGATGAGTCGGCTTATGTCCTATGGCAGTTATGTCTTATGGTCAGTTGCAAGCGCATGCAGGTTTTAACAACAAGTATTGCTGTTGTCATATAAAAAGCTCACAGTGCCAACTTGCTTGTTTATTGTTGCCTTGTTTGTAGCTAGGTCCCATTTAATCCACTATGAGCTCATATTGTAAGATGTAAAATTGCAAGTCAGGGTGAAAGCTAAAATGGTTTGCCTTAATAGCATATCATTATCTTCTTTATTTACTCATCAGGACATCTGTCAGTATTGCTTCATCATATTGCTGGACCTTTACACCATGGCCTCCTGTTTGTCAGGGGTTGTCAGCGGCAGAGTCAGCAGCACTATATGTTTCCTCGACACTATGTCAACGTGACAGGAAGTGTTGTTGTGTTTTACGAGAGCGGGCCCTTGGCCTTGCCTGGCCCTCCCACTGCGTAGCGCCACTTGGTGGGGGGGAGGGGGGCTCGCCAGTCAGTCAGTCAGTCACCATGACATGCTGCTCACAGGAGCCACCTTTCCTGATAAGGCGAGAGAAAGAGAAAGAGAGAGAGAGAGAGAGAAAGAGAGAGAGAGAGCTCAGTGGAAAGAGTCAAGGAGCAGAGAGACAGTGAGGAGTGTTTTGGTAGTGTACTGTAAGAGTAAAAGCGGGGTGGAGGCTGAAAGCATGCTATACGGTCAGCTGCTGAAGAGGGTGAGCGATCTGAGCCGCGGCTGCATAAGTAATGCAGGTTAAAGCTAGCGTGTCAGGCCAATACCGCTACCTCTGAAATGAAAATATCTCAGTGAGACTGAGTGACAGGGTCCACTGTGGGACTGCTTTTTCGAAGCGTCACTCCCTCCACCGCGGGTCTATACATAGCGGAGGTCTGAACGCCACCTGCACTATCTCTCCCCGAGTCTCTCTCCGGGGACACCGTGCACCCTGGCTGACCTTCCTGCTGTGACTCTGGCTGTCTTTACCACTATGTCACTGGTTGTCTCGCGGTTCAGCACACCCTCTCTCTCTCCCTCTCTCTCTCTCGTTATCTCTCTTTCCACCGAACCATCCCTCTCTCTCCATACCCCCCGCCCTCGGTGCCGGGGTCCAGCTGTCCCTAACCCTCATCCCTCCGTTCTGTCTCCAATATAAGGGCAGGAATGCAGCGAACGGCACAGTCCCAGAATAGACAAGTAGGCAGCCCAGCCTATCTAGAGCCATGCAGCAGGAATGATAGAGGGCATCCAACGCGCGGGCGTGTGCGAGCGCACACATAGCACACGCACACACACGCACACACACACGCACGCACACACACACACACACACATATGCGCTTATGCAAGCATATGCACAAAGTCACTCGTAATTGCAGACATGTATGCACACATGTACACGTGTTAACATGCACACTCTTTTGCAAGGGTATGGAACCGCTCTCACAGAAGTGCACACAAATCTATGCGCACACACACACACACACACACACACACACACACACACACACACACACACACACACACACACACACACACACACACACACACACACACACACACACACACACACACACACACACACACACACACACACACACACACACACACACACATGCTGTGTCCCAATTCCATGTTACACACTAATTCTGTGTCTCGGGTGCATTCACGCAACAAGAAAATACAGGGTGAATACACAGCTGCGTGTATGATCTCCCATGCTACAGAGAGTCTTCTATATGTGTCTAGCACTGTCCTAGTTCAATACAACATACTATACTTATCTTTAGAACACCATAGTGTTTCGGCAGTTAGTATGGAATACATTCACAATGATGTTTTGTACTAATAGGAAATTACACAAAGCAACACTTTATGATTTATATCAGTAAACCTTTTGTTTTTATTTAATTGTTATACTTATTGTGTATTGTGTGAATAGCTCTGTCCCGTCCGGCTTGTGAAACAATATTTCATTACCACCACAGTTAAAAATCAGTGATTTTTAGCATACAATATTGTTAAGTGCACAACACAAACAAACCCCCACTGAAAACAATCTCCCACAAACACATTCAGAGGCATACAGTACTGCTGCTTGAGCTGTGACCCTCAAAAGAACACTTTGCAAAGCACCTCAGGTCAATGCATGACTAAGACAAATTAAAAGTATTCACGTCTGAGCTCAGGTGTTGAGCTGCTATTATATGGTATAATAGCAGCTCAACTTCTGATCTCGATTGTGCTTTCTTCCTAAAGTGCAAAAGTACAAAGCATGCTAAAGCTTTCAGCAGACATCTGAGATTAGGTTAATGATAACGCGCGCTGCGCGTGCAGCCCGATGACTCTGTTTGATGTGGGATCTGAGAAGAGGCGCTCTCGCGGGTGAAGGAGGTTTGCTTGTTTGACAAGTGTGTGTGGGCTAGAGAGAGAGAGCACCCACGAGTTAGGCGCGTAGTGGGATTCGCTCCCTCTAATCTATACAAAAGGATTTCATGTGTAACGCTGTCTGTCTCTCACGTTGATATTCCTTGCTACACGCGAGTACACACGGGATCTCGAAAAGCACGCACTCCCTGCTCTTTATTTGTGAGCTCACAGGTCATTGTGTGCAATGCAAGCCTGTTAAGTATGCTCGCACATCCCTGGTGATGACAAAACGCTCCCTCTCTCACACACACACACACACACACACACACACACACACGCATTCTCTAACACATACTATTCATGTAGCTCCCTCCCTTGGTTTGCCACGCACACGCGCTCGCATACAGTATACAGTATGTGCACACGTTCTGCAGTGCTGCACGTTGCAGAGGGGAGAATACAATAGCATCTCCGGGACAGGTATCGTCACTGTCGGGTAGAAACCTCGCATCTCCAAGTTTCACATTTTTATGTTTTTTTTTTCTCGTAAAGTGAAGCCCTGCTTCATCATACAATTCTGTCGCACAAAAGTAGTGAAAATAGCCGATCTACAAGCACACAACGCCTCGCGGTGCAAGGCGTTGTGTGCTTGTAGTTGAAATCATTTTTAAAATGAACACAAAACGAACGGTTTTGGACATACAAGGTTTCCACCAACGGTATAGAATTCAGGCCATGCCAGCTCATCCTCTCTTTTGCGTGTGCTACTTTTATCCCGTTCTCTTCCTTTTCCTCGTCCCTCCATTCCTCCCCACCTCCCCCACTTCTCCTTTTCTCCTCTTTTTTTCCCCCTCGCTAGCCAAGGATGTGTCCCCCCCTCATCAATTTGGCACTCTCATGGGCGACAAGTTTATTAAACACAGGGGGAAGGGGAAAAGGGAGGAAGAGACAGAGGAGAGGAAGTTGGAGTGAGAGAGAGACAAAAAAAAAACTGCTCAGTACCTGCTTATGTGAGCCTTTAAACGTAATAATAACCCATCTGAAATGTGGCCCACACATACTGGTTACAGATGCATGTACAGTAAACTGACTTACTGTACAAATTAACACAAAATCCCATCACAAGAGTATACCATTTTTCTCACATCGCACCCGGCTCACACTTCCACATGCTCTCTTGCGCGTGCACATGTACACCAGCACAGTATACCGTTTTGGCAGCTAGCGTGGAATACATTCACAACATATTAACGTTTTGTACTAATAGTTTTATACACTCCCACACCCACACACACACACTGTCTTGTGTGCCAAGAACCAGCACGGATCGAACTGTAGTTTGCGGTGTACCACCTTTTTTGCAACCTGACAATTAAACACCGGTATAAATATTCAGCAGTCAGTCAAGTAGAAATTCAAATGGCAGATGTCAGCCTCGCATTCTATTGAGTATTCCAGGTGCCTTGCTTTGTATGAATGGGGAGTCAGTAAGTTATAATGTGAGAGCTGTAATAGAGGTCACAATAGCGGGCATAATAATGTGAATGGAATATGCAAAATGTATAGGCGTGTGTGGATGTGAATTTGAATCCAGGACAGCGACAATGTAGGTGTGTGTATATACTGTTTATAATATATATATATATATATATATAAAAACACACTCTCTCTCTATATATATATATAAATGTGCGCGCGCGCGCGCACACACACACACACACACACACACACACACACACACACACACACACACACACACACACACACACACACACACACACACACACACACACACACACACACACACACACACACACACACACACACACACTATATATTCTCTGTGGCAAATTAGCCAGTAATTGGGTAAATTACACCAGTGGACTACAGGATAAAATATGCACAGAGACACGATTCAAAAACATGAAACATAAAAAAAAGGAACACCTCAATAGAAAACCCGTCCATTAAACAATTATCAAAAGCATGGTTTCGAAGGCCAGGACTACTCTGCTTAAACAGTTTAATTTTCTCACAATTAAATTATTAGTGAGGCTAATTGAACTAGGAAATGAGTGCACTGCTCCAAGGGCAAGCTGTGCCATGCGCGGTTAGCAGCAAGGACTGCTGAACTGCAGGGGATGTTGCTCTGGCGCATGCACGGCACTCCGGCAGGCAGCCTGCAAGAGAAGTTGAGAAATGATGGGGAAGAGAATGTGAGAACAAGAAAGTACAAACAAGAACAAGAGGGTGATAAAGGAATACAGAATCGGGTGGGGAGAAGAAAAAAAACAGTGTGAATGTGTGTGTTGTTCTGTAGGTTTGCGTGTGCAGGGGCGTCACAAGCTATAGGGTGGGGAAAGTGGGACTGAGTTACTAGGGCCCAAGGTGGAGGGGGCTTCATTATTTTATGCTTTAACTGTTGAAAAATAGCAGATCTACAAACAAGCTTGTATCTTTGAATATACAGTATGTATTTTTTAAGTGAACATTTGTAACTCAAATTTTGGACCTAAATATTTTGAGATGTGGTCCGTGGCCAAATACATATCATTTTGGGGGTCCTTCACATGAAAAGGTTTGAGCACCGCTGACATAAAAAAAAAAAAGAAGACAAATTGTCACGATTTAAAAAAAATAGCAGATCTACAAGCTTGCAGCGCGGCACTCGGTGCCACGCTGCGAGCTTGTATATCTTCTATATTTCATTAGTTACAGCACTAAATAATGCGTAATAATGTGTTCCCAATCTAAATGGGTTAGAACATTCATGGGGGGCCCCTGCAGTGAATCCCTGTACCCAGGGCCCAGAATCTGGTGCGACACCCCTGTGCGTGTGTGTGCGGGCTACGGGGGGTCAATGAGAGTTAATTTTCCTGCTGTCCTATCCTCTGGCTTCATTAGCGCTATTGGCAGCTGGGTGATAAATTCATTGTTTTCTCAAGTTTTTCTGCAGCCATCGTTTATCGTACGCACGGCCGCTGTTTCTCAGGGTCTGCCTCCATCCTTTTTCCCCCCCATCTCTTTTTCATCGTCCATTGTCATTCGTTCTGTTCTCCTCCTGCACCCCCACCCTATCTTGGTCACTCTATCTCTCTCTCTCTTACACACACACTCTCCCCTTTTCCCCTCTTTCTTTTTCATGGCTTCTCGTATCTAGCTGCTCTCGTTTCCTCCGTACGATGGCATGCATCCTTCCAAGGGCAGCGTCTCCTCTCCAATAATCGATGACCCGTGTGCATTTGTGTCGGCCTTACGGTGTTTGTTTGCATGCGTGCATTTTTCTCCTGTCCGCCTCGGTTTCGTGCGCTGCTTGTACACATGCATACTTAGCATTCATGCACTACACAGTAAATAATCAGCGTTGGGCTCCTTAATCCATTTGTAACTCTGAGAGTATCCAAACATTTGTACGCTTGTACAAATTGAATTTAAGTGTATCACTTCTATCTTATTTAGACTCTAAAGTCATCATTCCTTGTTCTCATCCTCGTTTCCTTCTTGCTCTGCTTTCTTTCAGGTGTTTTGTTCTCTGCTCCTCACTCCTTCACTCTCCTCATCATCTGACCATTCTTGGGACCTCACCTCTCCTCTAAATGCTTTGCTAAAGCTGGTAAAATGGAACCAAATCAACTGTTCAATGGATTTGGTCCCCTTCAACCAGCTGTAGCTGTGCATTGATCACTCCGGACCCTCGATCCTGGGACGCGTGAACAGAGGGACCGCGGACCTCCAGGTGGACATGGACGTACGGCTGTCAGGATAGACAGGAGGACGGACAACGCAACAACTGCTGGGATGTTCACTCTGACACAGAGACAATGGGACTGGGAAACGTGGATGAATGTACAGAATGCGCTTGACAGTATGGATTTATCTTGGTCAAAAACATTACCCAAAAGACATACAAGTAATTGTTTATAGTTCTAAATGCACTAATGGGATTCAGGTAAGTAAATTGTAGAATGTATGTAAATTCTTACTAGGGATGGGACGATACGAGATATTATCGTTTATCGTGATGAAAAACACTCTCGATAATCGTATCGTGGAGATTTAATGTATCGTGATATCGTCCTCCGTCATGCACTGGGATCAACTCAGCTTTTATTTGCCGAGCTGCATATCTGGTACCACTTAAACCCGCTATAATTGGTAATAGGTACTTATAATATACATACTTGATACAGTCTTTTTTTCACTCTCTATCAAATGTCTTTGCCAAAAAATAGCAGATTTTTTGGCAAATGTTCCACCCAGGATAATGGATTTTGATTATTGTGATATCGTAAATCGTGATTTATTTTCTCACAATAATCGTGATGTGAAATGTTCATATCGTCCCATCCCTAATTCTTACTCACTTTGTTACAAATGTATAGCATCTAAAGAAGTGTGCATGTTTGTGAGTGTGCACTCACGCAAGAGTGTGTGTGTGTGTGTGTGTGTGTGTGTGTGTGTGTGTGTGTGTGTGTGTGTGTGTGTGTGTGTGTGTCAGGGTGCGCGCCGGTGTGTTTGGGGGTTATTGAGTGCAAGTGACGATGCTTGTGTATTATTGTGTGCGGAGCGCACGCGCAATTGCGTGTGTGCATCCGCTTGTGTCTGCGTGTGCGTCTTTGACTCCTTAATGCACATGTCTGATCAATAAAGGCTCATCCTGAAGTTCATAGAAACTGCTGAAGTGGTGGTCTTTGCTTCAAAGTGTGGTCTTACTATGGGGGAGATGGCAGATATAATGAGGTGTGTGGGGGGGAGGGGGGGTGTAGGAGGGCGGGAACAAAAACGGAAGGGATGGAAGAGTAGAAGAAGAGAAATGGATGCCAACAGAGGGGAGGAGAAGGGGGTAGGGATAGAGGATTGATTGTTTGATTGAATACGCTATTAGACGGAAATGTAAACGGCACGAGGTACAGTCACACATTTAGGCTAGAACAGGGGTCTTCAACAGGGGTCCGGGACCCCTAGGGGGTCCTCAGAGTCACTACAGGGGGTCCTCCAAATCTTTGAGTGATAGAAAGTTTTTTTTTTCTCCTTTTTTATATTAACCACTTAAAATGTTAGTCTCCATATTCTGAGAACTTTAGCCAAACATAGCAGATCTACAAGCTCACAATGCCTGCGCTGCAAGGCGTTGTGAGCTTGTAGATCGGCTATTTTCGGCAAAGAGCTTTGGTGTAGAGGGGGAAAAGGCTAAGTACAGAATGAAAGGTCAAGTGTATTGAGTATTGACGGTTCAAGTGGTTAAATATCTGAAAACACAAATTGACATGAATCCAAAATACACTGATGATTGTGCTGTCAAACAATGAAACTATACAGAATCTATGAATAGATTGTGGGAGTCCCTGCTTCATCTCTCTCTCAACTAAGGGGTCCTTGGCCTGAAAATGTTGAAGACCCCTGGGCTAGAAGGATAAGACAAAAAAATAACTCAAAAATACATATCATCATCAACAAATATAAAACACTATATAGGGCTCTATTTTGGTCCATGCCTTAAATCCCTAAACTTCATTGCCTTGTTTTACATTTTTGAAAAGCATTTTAAATTGTTCAAATTGCTGATCTACAAGTTCACAAATGTTTTTCAAAATAGTAAAAGTGAATGCCACCTCCTTTCTATGGGAAAAGTGAGTTTACCTCATCCTGTGGTCCTCTAGCTGTTTTGACTGGTCAGGTTGGAAAGAAGCCAGTGATCCACTTCTTTAAAAGGATGGTGTCAGGGCACGGAAGGAAATAGAGATGTGGGGCTGAAGACACTCCTCACCTACTTTGCTTGTCCTCTATGCCAATGCTTCTCAAACTTTTTCATGTCAAGGACCCCCAAATTGACACTTATTTAGCTCATGGACCCCCATTTTAAGATATGCCAAGGACCCCCATAAGAGAAGATTTTGACGGCTCTAGCAGTGATTTCCAACCATTTTAATTTCAAGGATTTCCAGTTTGACATGCAATAGGGTTACGGGCCCCCATTTAATGGCATTTTAGTCACCTAAAATCTTATGATATTTAGTCGACTAAAATTTGACAAACTAAAACTTTTCAGGTGACTAAATTATGACTAAAACTAAAAGACATTTTATTCAAAAGACCATGACTAAAACTAAATCAAAATGTGCTGTCAAAAACAACACGCGTGCCCCAGTGTCATGCCAGACATACCGTTGAGGTGAGCCCTCTAGCTGTCTCTCTTCCTTCATCCCTCTATCTCCCTGTCACCACCTCAATCTTCTCCTATCCTCCTCCTACTCTCGTCCATGTCTCCCGTATCCCTCTTTTCACCCGCTTCCACCTCTCCACACCTCTTCTCTTCCCGTCAGATCCGGATCTCCTCTCCTCCTCGCAGCCCCTTTCCTCGCTCCCTAACTCCCATGCCCACCATCTCTCCCAGGCCTCCTCCTCCTCCTCTATCTTCTCGTCTCCTTCTCCCCTTTCCCTTCCTCCTCCTTTCCCCGTCCCCTATTTACCTCCTCTCCTCTCCTCTCCATATCGGCAGCCATGCAGGGAACTGTGGAGGTATGACAGATGTTTTAATGTGGCTGCGATTCCTTATCACCACTCAGCTGAAAGCTCCATTTGCCTCGGCCCCGCCGTGATAGATGATGGCAGGCCCGGGGCCCGCGCTGAGAGGGGGGGAGGAGGGGGGGAGGAGAGGGGAGGGGCGGGAACGTTGCCACGCTAACGAACGGGAGGAAAAAAAGAGCACGGGAGAGGAGGAGATGTTTTAGAGAAAGATGGAGGACGGAGGGGGGGGCAACAGAACACTTGAGGAAGATGACACACGCCCGCTGGAAATGGTGGATGTGGTCATCTTCCAGTTTTCATGTCCCGCGTGTGATGAGCAAGTGAATAATTATAGGAAGAGAAGAGGGGAAGGTGGGGGCGGGGTGGGGGTGCGGCGTACGCAATTACATAGGGATGAAACAGTGCTTGTCAAGGCGGAAAGCGTGTTCTGAGGGAGGGGGGGGGGGGGGGGGGGGGATCGGAATGAATCGGAGGAGCACACGCCTTACAAATAAACTCACAAATAAACAAACGGACAGGGATTTTGATTAAGGCTCTGTGTGTTTACAAGCCATTAAATATGCTGGCTTATTGAGAGAGTGAGGCGTTCTCGGGTCTTCACAGTGTGACATGAAGAGGAAAAGGAAAACAATGCGACTAGAGGCAGGCGGAGACAGAGGGGGATTCCATAACGCAGTCCCACCTAAAACCAGGTGTCAATCATGTATACTGTACTGTACTGTACTATACTACTACTACTGAGTGGAAACTAGCGATCTGGTGCATTTACTCCGTATAGGTCCATTTTCACACTCAGTTAAATTAATACTTAGGCCCTAGCGTATACCTATAGGGCTGTCACGATTATGACATTTTACATGACGATTAATTGTCAGTCAAATAATTCCGATTGACAATTGAATTGTGTTTTGTCGTTGACAATTACATTTCTGTTTGGCTTGTAGGTTTTGAAGTTGCACATGGTAGATATGACACATGACATAACCTAAATATACAAATAAATTACTGACATATTTCTCATTTGAGAACATTTAATAGATCAATATAGGAGGCCAGGTTTAAAGTGATTTGACACACAATACCATGTCTACTGCAGGAACCTGGAGGAAGACTCTTCATGGGATGAGGAAGGTTCACGTTCACACCATTCTGTCATTTCTGTCGACAGAGGTGGTACACTGATTTCAACATTTGTATGCTTTAAAATAACGTGATTATATATATATATATATATATATATATATACTGTATATATTTTAAATAAAACGTTGTTTCATAGACGTATTCTTCTGCTTTTTTCACTTGCCTTTTTGTGTAAATAGGGTATACCTCATTGCGGCCACACGTAATTTGTCTTTGGGTCTTCAACATGGGGTCCAGCCAGGACCCCTAGGGGGTCCTCAGAGTTACTACATGGGATCTTGTGCCCCCCCCCCCCAAAAAAAATTTTTTAGGTTTAATGTAAGTGGTTAAATGTGGTTAAATGTTAGAAAAGATAAGTCCACAAACAAACAAAAAAACATTAATTTACACAACATTCATGATAGTGCTGTCAAACAAGTCTATATGAAGCTATCTACAAATTGAGTTGCAGAATAAACCGTTTAATAAACGATTTTATCTGAAGCACAATTTGCTGCTTCATTTGTCTCTCATCTAAGGGGTACTTGGTCTGAAAAACCTTGAATACCCCTGTCCAAAAGAATGCAAAGAAATCTTAATCAATGTTAATCAATGTATGATTGTTAATCAATGTATGATTGCCTTGATTCTGACTATGATGATCAAGCTAAAGTCTGATTCATACTGTAGTCTGTTAGTCGAGGTATGGCCAATATGGCCATACCTCGTGCACACGCCCTTGTGTGCATGCATGTTGCTCACATCGTTGTTGTCGGGTGGAAACCGTGTATGTCCAAAACCGTTTGTTTCATTTTTTAAATGATTTAAACTAGTGAAAACAGCCGATCTACAAGGACACAACGGTGTCATGCTGAGAATGTTAGAGGCAGGGGCTGAAAGTTCTAAAAGGGCCTTTGGGTGGATATCGAAAATAGCAGACCTCCAAGCTCACAACGCGTCGCGCTGTGCTCGGGGGGCATCCGTACTAGATGCCCGAACCACCTAAGCTGACTCCTTTCCAAGTGTAGGAGCAGCGGTTCTACTCCAAGTCTCTCTCGGGTGACTGAACTTCTCACCCTAACTCTAAGGGAGATACCAGCCACCCGTCTGAGGAAACATTTCGGCCGCTTACATGCCTGCCCATATAAGAATACACATTTCTTTCACCATAGAAAAAACAGCATTCATGGTCTGGAGAGGGCACTTTGTATGGCTCAAGCCCCCTTTGATGTCTGTGTGTGCACGTGCCGGGCCCAGAGTGACTGCAGTCTTGTAGCAACAGCTCAACCACTGCTGCACAGAAAAAAAGCAGAATGTTCTTATTTGCAGAGAGATAAAAAAAAAAGACACCTTAACTAAAACCCCACAAATCCCACTGTCCTGACTAAGGCTAGGGCTCCACCAAAATGCCGGCGTCGTGCCGGCGTCGGACGGCGTCAAAAAATGAACCGGGGCGAATTTGAGCGTCCGACGCCGACGTTGACGGCGGCAGTGGAGCACCCTTCATTGATTAGAACGGGAGCGTTCCCAGCGTTGACGTTGACGCGACGCTCGACGCGCCCGGTGGAGCCGGGGGGTTATATGGCACCGCTTTCAAATGGCTTAGAGCAGATTAGGAGCTTTTCAGGGGAAACTGACTCTTAAAAACTGGAACAGAGAGAGAGAGAGAGAGAGGGGGGAGGGGGGGGATGACCTGGCCACCGCGGAACACACCGGCCCATCATGGGATATGATAACGCTGCCCTTTACTGTACATTGATTTATTTATCAGCCGGGCTGACATTGGAGAGCAAAAGGAGCAACGTGCCAAGTCACATAAAACAATGGGAGACATTTTTAATATAGAGATTGAAATGGAGGTGAGGGGGATCAAGAATGGAACAGGAGGAGGGCGCACTGGGGGGCGGCACTATGGGCGTGCGTGCACACGCCCTTGTGTGCATGCATGTTGCTTACTGTACATATCGTCGTTGTCGGGTGGAAACCGTGTATGTCCAAAACCGTTTGTTTCATTTTTTAAATGATTTAAACTAGTGAAAACAGCCGATCTACAAGGACACAACGCCTCGTTGTGTGCTTGTAGATCAGCTGTTTTCACTACTTTTGTGCGATTGCCTTGTATGATGAAGCAGGGTTAGGCTTTGCGAAAAAATTTACAAATTTGAAACTTGGAGATACAAGGTTTCTGCACGACAGTGACGATATGTGTGTGTGTGTGTGTGTGTGTGTGTGTGTGTGTGTGTGTGTGTGTGTGTGTGTGTGTGTGTGTGTGTACAATACCCATACACGCGGTGCCAGGCCTCATCATTCCCAGTGTATTGATGTTTGTCCCACATTCATCAGCAGTAGGTGACATGGGACTCTAAACAGGGACGACAGGGACGACTTGTCTCTAATTGTCTCCTCTTCTCTCTCCCTCATTCTTCAACATTGTATCCCCCGTTCTCTTCGCTCAAACTCTCTCCCTTTTTTTCATTATCCTCTGTCATCACCTTTTTCCCAGACCACATCTCAGTTTTTTTTTGTTTTTTTCCCCCCACATATCCTCTCACCTTCGGTGCACTAGATACAGTAGGCTATCCTATCAAAGTACTGTAGATTTTGTCTGGACAAATGAAAATGCTTTGTAGTTTCATCTCTACGAGTGCACAATCATTCCTTCTCTCAAAGAAGAGCAAGGGGGCAAACATGGGTGTGTTTTTCTTATCATATATTCTCCTCAACCACTTTCAACCTGATGTCCCTATTTTGGGAATGTTGTCATATAGGGAGCACATTTTCTAAAATTATCAAATACAAGCCGTAAGGATTAAGATCGAAGATCGGCTATTTTTGTTAAACATTTTACGATGAGTATAAAACCAAAAAGGTTAATGAGAAATGAATGATTACAGACACAACAAATATTTCATGCTGTTGGGAAAAGATTTACATCTTTCCCTCACCTAATAGACTCTATAGCAGTGGTTCACAAACTTTCTAGTTCGAGACCCAAAAGAGAAATTAGACGTTTGCCCGGGACCCAAACTAGTGAAAATAGCAGATCTACAAGCTCGAAGATCGGCTAATTTCACTTCTTAAACATTTGTTTTCTAATTTATGGAATTTCTTCCATTTTTCTTTTAGTTATTCATGAAATTACTAAATAATGAAACAAAATGTATAGGAAACAAAAAATTAAGGGACCGCTAAAAATAATTCCGTAACCCACAAATGGGTCCCGACCTAGTGTTTGGGAGCCAGTGCTCTATAGAACTTAGGATTCGCCCCAAATGAATACATTTACAGGACTTACAGTACAGTAATTATAAGCTGAACTGGTATTCAGAGCTCCTCTAGTAACGTGATGTAGTGGCGGGGGGAACAGGATATGGGGACAGGACACAGTGTCAGGAGGGATATGATTAGGTGCTCCATGGATTTGATTATGTAACACTTTCACCATAATTACAATTTATAATTTTACAAATTAGGCATTTAGCAAATGCTGTTATGCAGAGTGACTTACAAGAGCAGAGTAAATGAACTCTGGTCAACAAACGACAGGGTAAATGGTCACATTAGATAAGTAGACAGCAAAGAACAATCCAATTCTTTTACTTCTACTCCGCTACATCTCGAATCCAAATCTTGTACTTGTACTATAAAGTAAGTAAGAAATCATAAAAACATGAAATGTGGAGACACAACATTAGTACTTTACTCCTCTACATTTATTTAAAAACTTTAGTTATTGGTTAGAGTACTTTGAAGATATAAACTACTAGTAAGACACCTGAGGGTGGAATGCGACCTCAGGGTGACATGCGACGTCGCGCCAATTCTTGGCGCGACGGCCAACCACAGCGTTTCTCTGACGATTCTAGTTGTTGTCATTCTGGGGGGAGTTTGTTCATGTTTTTGTGAGGGTATCAACCCTAGGAGACACAGAAAGGCCCTAACGCCAACCCCACCTAGGGTGTGAGTGATAGGGCCTAAACATGGAGATGTGGAGAACACTATATGGAGATAGTCCAGTCCATCATGTCATATGGGACTACCGTCATAGACAGTAGCCATTGTTAGGCCGGAGTCAATGGCTGTCTGTCTGACTGTCTGTACAGGAAGTGATGTCACATGACATACTTTTTATGCCCATATATGAGTCATTCTGTACCACATCTCCGTGTTTAGCCCAAACAGGTTCGCTCCATTTCTCCATGTATAGGTCCCAATGCCCAACGTCGAGCTTGACAAGGAGGATACCGCACATTGTACCTCATCCACCCTTTCTTCTCTCTCCTTTTGGTATCTTTATCTTCCTCCTCCTTTTTTTCTTTTTTATTCTTCTCTTTTTTTCACAGCCACCCCATATTTACTTTAGAAAATATATATTAAATTCTAAGAACGTTTCGAGTACCAGTTTGATACAAGAGCAAATAAGCGCTACACTTCTGGAATCCTGTGCGTCGACTTAAAGTCGGATCCAGGCCTAATAACTTTATCTAGCCGCCCCGTTGCCACCTCCTTGTTACATTTTCTTTTCTGAGACACATTGTACCTCATCCACCCTTTCTTCTCTCTCCTTTTGGTATCTTTTTCCTCCTCCTCCTTTTTTTTCTTTTTTATTCTTCTCTTTTTTTGTCTTTCTTAGTCTTGTGTATCCTTCTCTTTTTTTAGTCTTTCGTGTAGCCGCCCCGTACAGGAAGTGATGTCACAACTCGCTGACATCACACTGACATCACTCCCTGTACAGAAGGAAGGTTACAGAAGGAAGGAAGGAAGGAAGGAAGGTCACTCAAGTGACAAGGTTGTTCAGGGTAAATGCGACCTTCGGTCGCAATAATGTTGTAACAGAGTATTACTACATTGCAGTATTGAAACTTTTACACATTTGAGTACTTTTCCCACCACTGGCTACCAGGTAAACATCACAAGACGGAAACAATGGCTGCTGACCAAAACACAGAATTTCACCCACTGCTATAAACCTGTAAAACTGTGATGTGACAAAATAAAACTAATTCTGATCTGCATCCTCTGAAAGATGATGAGACTGATCTGTGTTTGCAACAGCGTGCTCTCAGCAGGTGAAGACTAAAAAAAGGCACCTGTCACCTTGTAGAAGATCAATAGATAATGATGGGGACTTGACACGTTCAAAGCTTGGGGCTATTTGCCCTCAAAGCAAAACTCCATTTCATACCAATCGCACCAGAAGCGTCTGAGGTGATGAAACCGCTCGCAGGGTCAACACGCTGCAATGGTCGCATGTAATCATTCTTTCTATTTCTGTTTCCTGTCTGTCCCCGATTCTGGATTACTCTCTTCACTGAATCACTGGCGCTTGCGCGCGCGCACACACACACACACACACACACGCATGCACACGTGACGCGCGCACACACACACACACACACACACACACACACAAATATGATTCAAATTAAATCGGAAATGTATCCACCATTATTTAGTTCAGGGGTCTTCAACGTTTTCAGGCCAAGGCTGCTCTTTTTTCACCTCCACACCCAACCTATTTGCAGAAAAGAGCCGATCTACAAGCTCTCAAAGCCTCGCAGCGCAAGGCGTTGAGAGCTTGTAGATCTGCTATTTTAGGCCAAAGTTCTCCTCAGAATAGGGATGCGAGGGTTCAAGTTGTTAATCTAAAAGAATTATCCTATCACACAAGGATTTGGCGGCCCCCCTGTAGTAACTCTGAGGACCCCCTAGGGTTCCCGGACCTCCTGTTGAAGACCCCTGATTTAGTTGTTGGGTAAAGTATACCAACAATAAACACAGAAGGATAACTACAGTTAATACTATAAATCTGAGGTATCATTATTACTATTATTGTCATATCAGATGGAGTGATGGCCACCATTTTAGGTGCTTGTGTGGTGACATTATGTCCCAGTGAAGCCATCATGTCATACAAAGCTGTTTTCATTTCCATTATCAAACTAAAGATACTCAGATATCACACACACTTCTTATGCGTCTGTGTGTTTGCTTTTGATTGATATTGCCTCCATAACGTTTTGATTACAACCCAGTTCCCCCTTGCACTCTTAACATGATGCCCCCTTGTGGTCAGAAGAGAGGACAATGGGGAAAGGAGATTTATTATCTCAGGGGTATCAACCTCCCTCTGGAGTCCGCCTCCGCAATGCAACTAAAAAGCTGATCTGAATAGGGAATGTGACTCTGGCTGACACGCTCTGATAAAGTGTCTATCTAAATTGTTTATCGGCCTCATTCCCTCATTTCTCACGCGGGGTCTGTAGAGAGGGGGAAATTAATGGGGAACCAAACTTTTTTACTGCGCATTGCATTCCATTGTAAATGAAAAATGACAGTAATATGGTTTCATTCAATAATAGAAAAGAATTCAATAAAGTAGTTAGGTGTGATATAGCGGAGCAAGTGCCTGGCTGGTGTGTTACTGCCGTCATGCCTCTGTTTTTTTTGTGTGTGTGAGCGTGTGTGTCTGCGTGTTCACGCGCACGCGTGCATGCGAGCGCGTGTGTGTGTGTGTGTGTGTGTGTGTGTGTGTGTGTGTGTGTGTGTGTGATTCACAAATGTATGCCCACAAATGTATACCCTGAAGAAGGCACTTTGTGGTGAAACCTTGGTGTTTAACAAATTCCCATTGCATCGTGGCAAGTGGCAAAGAGTTTGTGCAAAGAGTTATTTTGTTCTTTTAAACTTTGATCTTTTCACCGTGGCAGGTGAAGCTGTCATAAGCCAATGCGGTTCCACTGACTCTTCAAGAAATACTATCAAAGGAATGAAAGAACATTTTTCATCCTATACATGGAAACCGCTGTGGGCTGTATCATTCAGCCCACAGCAGTCAGCCACCTTTTTTATGCTCCAGAGTACGAGGCGAGGATTGAGGGATGTAGGAGCATCTATAGGCCCAGTATGGCGTTTCTCCACTGTTGTGGCTTACTGGAGATTTGTCTTAATCCCTGCCCTTAAAATCCCCATTTCATTTTCTTCCGTTTAAATGAACCTCTAGAAGAACATGCGGTCAGCTAGTCACTATACATCCTGAATGTTGCTTAACTCTGAGAGTTACGGGTCCATTTGTTTCCATGAGTACACTATACGATTGGAAGAATATACACTCAGGAGTTTACTGTGTAGTGTGTTTTTATACACACACACACACACACACACACACACACACACACACACTTGCGTGCATGTGAATAATGAGTTTATGGTCAAGTTATAGGCAACTTCTTATATCCACACAACAACTCTAAGGCAGGGGTCTTCAACAGGGGGTCCCCAGAATTATTACAGGGGGTCCTCCAAATCGTTGTGTGATAGAACCTTTTTTTTCCTTCTTTTTTATATTTACCACTTGAACCCTAGCGTCCATATTCTGAGAACTTTATCCAAAAATAGCAGATCTACAAGCTCACAACGCCTCGCGCTGCGAGGCGTTGCGAGCTCGTAGATCGGCTATTTTCGGCAAAGACGTTTGGTGTAGAGGGGGAAAAGACATGAATCCAAAATACACTGATGATTATGCCTTCAAACGATGAAACTATATGGTATCTATGGTTGTGGGGGTCCCTGCTTCATCTCTCTCTCAACTAAGGGGTCCTTGGACTGAAAACATTGAAGACCCCTGCTCTAAGGTATATTAATGACATAGTTCAAAGTTGAAAACAAGTGATATTCCCCTTTAAGTGGTTTGACATAACACAATTTTTCTTCGAATAATGGCAGAGATTATGCGGTTTTATTTAAAGCCTTTAGGTTACCGCCACGCAGAATCACACGAAGGAAGCCATGCGCTGACTGACAGACGAGGCCGGGGACAACCGATGAAAAAAACTGCTTCCTCTCTTCCTTCCTTCCTTCTTTCCTTCCTTCCTTCCTAACCCCCGTCTCTGTCGTTCCTCCTTCCTGCCACACAAGGGCTTTCTGTGAAAATGTATTGATTTCTCCCCCTCTCCCTCTCTGTCCCCCTCTCGCTCTCATTCTTATTCTCTCAGTACCACTTCAGAAGAGCCGAAAAAAAGCGAGGGGCAACACTTCATCCAGCGTGTCATAAATAAAGGGCTGGTAGATATTCAATCGACTGATAAACTGACATCCTGTATCAGCCAAAGTGAAAGTCAATGGAGGAGCAGCTGGGAGCGCTCTGTGCACGCACACACGCACAAGCACACACACACACACGCCCATGTGTGCATAACTGCATGCAATGTGAAGCCATGCTGAAACGCACATACAGTACATAAACAAATATGCAAACAGAAGTGCACAGTCTGCAAACACACACAGTTTGACTTGCACATACACAAACCCAAATACTGTAACACACACACACACACACACACACACACACACACACACACACACACACACACACACACACACACACACACACACACACACACACACACACACACACACACACACACACACACACACACACACACACACACACACAGGTTTGCTATTGCTACTTTGTGGGGACATTCCATTCATTTTAACCCTAACCCTAACCCTTAACCTAACCCCTAAAGACCTTGTGTGGACGTATTAATTTGTCCCCACATGCTTTTTTCCCTGGATTGTACTATCTTTGTGGGGACATGAGGTCCCCACAAAGATAGCTTTGCAAGCCCACACACACACGCTGCAAACACACACAGTTTGACTTACACATACACAAACCCAAATACTGTAACACACACACACACACACACACACACACACACACACACACACACACACACACACACACACACACACACACACACACACACACACACACACACACACACACACACACACACACACACACACACACACACACACACACACACACACACACACACACTCTAAATGTTATGATCAATGGGAATAATGGTTCCAATGAAATCAACTGACCCGTTATCGAACGCTGTGTTGTATGTCTGCATGGCACAAAGCATAACGCGCAACAAATCACAAATCTAGCGAGCATTACAGCGTTAGACAAAACGTATTGATTGTAATTATTTGAGGTCTTTCTCACCAGTCCCCAGTGGTAGCCAATAGCCATTATATCAGTCACACTCCGCTCCGAGTGCTTTCTGCATTAGTGCTGCAGGATTTTACAAACTATTCCACATGGAGCAATATCTACACATAGTGCTTATACCTTCAATTTCCAAATACAACATAACACAACATTGACATTATCCCATTCAGAACGGGTACACATTATTGCGTGTCATTATTTTATGCTTTAACTATTGAAAAATAGCAGATATACAAGCTCACAGCACGGTACCGAGTGCCTCGCTGCAAGCTTGTAGATCTGCTATTTTTGAAAAATCGTGAAATTTGAATTTTGACCCGATTCTATAAGTGTCTTTTGAATCCTTCTAAGGTTTTTAGAAAAACCCTATTTTTTGGCCACGGACCCGCATCTCAAAATATTTAGTTCCAGGGACCACCCAGAAGCAAAATTTGAGTTACAAACGTTCGCTTTGAAAATTCATAATTATATCCAAAGATTTGCAAAAATGTTCACGACTTTTTAAAAAATAGCAGATCTACAACCTTGCAGCGCGGCACTCGGTGCCTAAATGGGTTATTCTCAAGTAAATAAAATATGGATAAAATATGATTAGGCCTACTCCCTAACAATAAGCTCTCCTCTCCTCTCCTCTCCTCTCCTCTCCTCTCCTCTCCTCTCCTCTCCTGTGATCTAAGGAGTCGAGTCTATCTAGCCAAGCTAGCTTATTATCTTCCCCAGTGCACCCTTATCTGAATGGATGTGATGTCAGGCGACTATCTATCTTCCTCTGTCTTTCTTCAGTCTGTGAGTGTGTGTGTGTGTGTGTGTGTGTGTGTGTGTGTGTGTGTGTGTGTGTGTGTGTGTGTGTGTGTGTGTGTGTGACGTGTGCGCATCTGAAATATAGTAGCCTAACCAGTTGATTGGAGTCGGCATGTGACATTTTGAGGGTAGTGATTAGGGTTAGGTTCAGGATATAAGAAATGGGCAATGCAAAGGTTTGCAAAAAAAACTGTGTGTGTGTGTGTGTGTGTGTGTGTGTGTGTGTGTGTGTGTGTGTGTGTGTGTGTGTGTGTGTGTGTGTGTGTGCAGATGCATGTGTTTGTCTCCATCTTCTCAAACCACCTGTCTGTTTCCTATCACAGGCAATTTGTTTGGCAGTCAGTCAGTCTCTTCCTTTAATGGCCTTCTCCATCAACAATCTATATGCAATTTATTCTGGATCAGGGCCCACTTGAAAACCCACTGCCGTGTTAAGTGGTCAGATGGGTGGGCCGCATGCATTTTCGGAGCAATCAATAGATTGTATTCCGACTTGGATCAGTGGAATATACTTTGAAGTTCCTATTCATCAGTATCACAATGAAGATACATTTTTCAAGGTTTTAAAGAAATATGACCTTTTTTTACATTATATAGTCAGGAGTGGGGCGCCCGCTGGTCTACTGGTCCGGGCGCATACCACTTAGGCATTGCCACATGGCATTGAACCTGGCGGCGGCGCCTGTTCGATTCCCGATCCGGACGACCTTAGCGGCGTGTGACTCCCCATCTCTCACCCCATTTCCTGTCAGTCTACTGTCCTATCAGCTATCAATAGCCCAAAAACAAATCTTAAAAAAAAAGAATGAGTCGGGAGTAAAGCGGATGTTCTGCCTCCTCTCCACTTCTTCGTCTTTGAAATCATGCAAATTTGTTCTAATGTTTATAATAAAAAATAATCAAAGCCTATATAGCTTGCTGCTTATCAGAAATGGAAGTTCAAAAATACATATTAAAGGTATCTTTGTGAAATTAAATGATAAACAGATGACAGCTTCCTTCCTCTGCTTTTGGGAGATGTAGTTCCAGACTCTTTATGGCATTCTGAGTGTAACGAAGGCTCTCACTTACTCTCACATCATACAGGCAGTTGATAGGTCGCCATAGTTACTCACTGAATGTTGGTACTCCATATATGGAGATGACCTCATACACTCCATATTTGGACCAGGACGATCCTTTCTGTAGAACTCCATATATGGACATAGCTGACTTATCGTGACATCAGTTAAGTTCTTACCAGGCTACATGAGACTACCTGTATGTCGGACAGAACGAGGGACAAATCATATTTAATAGTGTAGCTTCCTTTGGTGTTTCCTAAGTAACTTGTATTCTTAATTATGCTCATTAATGTGTTTTTACTTACCAGTTACATTCATTAACCTCAATTAGCCTGGGAAAGTGGTGGCGAATATTAGATGTTATTCCCCACATGACAGAGATGCTCTATTGTAGGTGGGAGTGGGTGTTTGTGTGTACGTAGTAGTACACTGTACCTGGTGTGTGTGTGTGTGTGTGTGTGTGTGTGTGTGTGTGTGTGTGTGTGTGTGTGTGTGTGCACAAGTAATGGAATGATAATTGGAGCTGGGAATAATTAATCAGTCGTTAGTGAGTACACTCAAAATTAATGTGTTGTTAACACGAATGTGACACGGCAACGCGCAAATGCATGTAGGCACGTGTGTGTGTGTGTGTGTGTGTGTGTGTGTGTGTGTGTGTGTGTGTGTGTGTGTGTGTGTGTGTGTGCGCGCACTCACCCCTCAAAAAGTACACGTGTTGAGGGAGAGCCCCTGTTGATGTCTCATTCTGCCAAGGGATAATGCTGGACAACATGAGTGATAGCAGACTGGAGACGAGTGTGTGTGTGTGTGTGTGTGCGTGCGTGCGTGCGTGCGTGCGTGCGTGCGTGCGTGCGTGCGTGCGTGCGTGCGTGCGTGCGTGTGCATGTGTGCCTCCGTACATCCATCTATGTCCATCTGTCTGTGCATAAGTGCATTTGCAGACACATTGGATTGTGTGTTTGGGGCAGATATACTGTACACCCCAATCAATGAATCCTCTTCATCAAAAATGAAACAATGCTGACATGCCAAAAAAATAACCTACATGAGAGAGAAATTAATAATACGCGTGTGTGATTCTTTTTTTTTCTTTTTCTTTTTTTGCCACGCTGCAGTTTTGTGATGATTAAAAACAGGACGACGCGGCTGATGAGGGACGGACTGGAAGTTTAGCAGGTTGGAACAAAAGGGAGGCGGGAAGCGAAAGATAATAACAGCCTCGTTGGAGAGGGTTCAGTCCCTTCAGTCGTGTTAACAACAAGTACAGTTTACAGGAGAGACCAGACAGAGAGAGATAGATGAGCGAATACTGGAGGCGATAAAACACACCAACACACACACAAGAGGATCCAAGAACTCCACCAACTCTCTGTAAACTTGTACTAAATCCAGCACATACAGGATGGATTGCTCCACTTCTTCTACAGCACAGTATAGAACATGCACGCGCACGCACACACGCACGCACTCACACACCTCCCCTCTGCAATGCGTCCACGTTGAACAAAAGGATATATACCAACCAGGCTAAATACGCCATCTGAGCGGCGGAACCGAGACCCCCCCCCCCCTCGCTCCCACCCACAATCTCTCTGATTGGCCGGTTTAAACCGCTGGATGCATTCTAAAGAGGGGTTGTCCCAACGGGCCCACAGATAATGAATGTCCTCTATCTACCCGGGGAGAGAGAAGAGAGAGAGAGAGAGAGAGAGAGAGAGAGAGAGAGAGAGAGAGAGAGAGAGAGAGGGGGAGAAGGAGAGAGAGGAGCAGGCTACGGTGCACTCTCTCCCACGCGTTGTGCCACACTTGTTCTCTCCCTCTTCCTTTCGCTATACTCCGGCTTCCGCCTTCCGTTCTTCCATTCTCGCTATGCCACTGCCCCACCTTCCCCATCCCTGTCTCTCCACTCTCCCTCTCTCTCTCTCTCTCTGTGTCCCTCGCTCGCTCCGTCACACGCGCACCGTGGTGAACTCACTGACCGTCTGCTCCGCTGGCCCTGACATCCATCCATATATATACAGATTGTGACCTTCAGACGGCTGAGAGCATCCAGTGCTACTGTAGAGCATGGTGGGGGGAGGGGGGGGGAGGGGGGGGGGGGGCTGGAGCAGGGCTATCCTCTCCGCTGCTGGTGGTGATTTACGTACATATTAAAACCAGTCAACGTCAGGGACGTGCAGGGAATGTTAGAGAGGCAAGGGGCTGTGATTTCTAAAAGGGCTTTTTGGTGAAAATATTGAAAATAGCAGACCTCCAAGCTCACTGCGACGCGTTGTGAGCTTGGAGGTCGGCTATTTTTGGTGCTTGATACCACACTAAGCTAAGCATAAAAAAGGCAATACTAGTGGAGAGGTGACGTACAGCATTTCTACACAGAGAGGGCAATTCTTTCAACATAAGATAATGCATTCAAGTTCAGGAGAGTTGACTTTGGACAAGGCAACTCTCTTGAATGTTGCCTTCAGGTATGGCATGGAAAGAGGGCATTTGCATTTATTTCACCACAGAGAAAACTGCCTTCATGGTCTGGAGAGAGGGAACCTTTTACAGACTGATAAAAGGGCAGGGGCTCAAGCCCCCTTTGATGTTTATGTGTGCACGTGCCTGCTCAACGTTCAGGTCGTTCAGGTGGGGGAGTATAGGGGTAGAATGTCACCCATGTGATGACATTCTATTGATTTGGAGGGGGGGGGGGGGGTTGTAATAATCCTATATGATCTCTCTTGTTGTATTGTCCGATTTGTCATTTCAAACATCATACTTGTCTGACACTACTGCAGGTGGCTGGGGTTTATGTAATGACCTCTCCCAGGATTGAACTAGTTTTACCCTCCTACCCCTCTATTGTTTTGTCTCATCTCGTCTAATCTCATCTCATATCATATGATCTCATATCATCTTAAAAGGGTAAAGTTGCCCTATATGCTATAGTAACAGAGCCAACAGTGTAATGTTGCAGGCTTCATGTATGTAGCATGCTCGGAGAGTGCCACAGCAATCAGGCAATCAATAAAAATGAGAAGCGCTCTCATTAAGACAACTGTAAGGTGTGGTGAACTTTATCGATCCCCGAAGGAGAATTCTGTCATTGCACCAGCAAAAAAAGAAGGAGGGAACATAAAGCAATAAGGATATAAGTACAATAACAAGATTAGGCTAGAAGGTATGCTTGCAAAGTGTGGTACAGACACACAGATGTTTGCAGGATACAGATTTATAGACTTAAAACACCAGATGGTCGGCGCGAGATGTGCTCATTACTGGCCATTCAGATACAGAGCAGATGTGCCATAGTACACATAATCGCTATACATATTATTAGATGTCCAGTTGCATTCAGTGCAAGTACAGATTAGGGATGGGATGATATGAAAATTTCATATCACAATTATTGTGACAAAAGAAATCACGATTTACAATATTATCACGATCATCAAAATCCATTATCCTGGGGCGGAACATTTGCCAAAAAATAGCAGATCTAAAAACTCACAACGCGTCACGTTGTGACGCATTGTGAGTTTGTAGATCGGCTATTTTTTGGCAAAGACATCTGATAGAGAATAAAAAAAAGACTGTATCAAGTACGTATATTATAAGTACCTTTTACCAATTATAGAGGGTTTAAGTGGTACCGGATATGCAGCTCGGCAAATAAATGGTGAATTGATCTCAGTGCATGACGGAGGATGATATCACGATAGATTACATCTCCACGATACGATTATCGCGAGTGGTTTT
>NC_137818.1:42373957-42398957 GCF_963921795.1 Nannobrachium achirus | reverse complement strand
AAGGATGAACAAACACAAAGACAGAAAGGCACATTTTGGCTGCAGACGTAACCTCGACAGTAAAGTTCCTTGCGTTCATTTAAAGGAGTATTTCACCCCCAAAATGACTTGAGTTCAATAATATTTTTTTGGATTTGTTGCATTCCTAAGACAAAAAGATTATTATAGTATATTTACCCCCATTGATTCCGGATGGGGACCCGAATGCATTCGGGTCCCTATCCGGAATCAATGGGGGTACATTTCTTGTAATAAAAATGTTGTCTTAGGAATGCGACAAAAAACTACAAATATTATTGAACTCAAGTCTCCATTGCGTGAGTAATCAATAGAAGAAAAGTCATTTTGGGGGTGAACTCCTTCAACTCTTGATGGATAATTCAACCCGCTGCAATTTTTCTCTGTAACATTTTCTCTGCATATTCGCACGTTGCTAGCTCGTAGGTCAGCAAATTTCACCCCACGTCGTATGACAAAGTATAAATCGGGCTTAAAAACGATTCATCACTACAACATGATGGACAAGTATGATTTTAAATGGGGTCATTACCACTTGCACGTCTTGGGACTACGAGGCGTTCTCAACTCTTAAGTGAGCTTAAGAGTTTTATCTACTGGTAAATATGTTTACTGATATACAGTAACAGTTTGAGGGTTTGACTGTGGTGATCCGCTTTGCTTCTGTGCGCTTGAGTGTCTTTTTCAATGTTTGTATAGTGTTTCTTTTTTCTTTTACTTTGTGATGGTATTGTATTTTTTGTGTGTGGGTGTTCATTGTTTCTATTTGGAAAATGTAATAAAAAAATCACTTTGCTAATCTTTCGTCTGAACTAGGCTTGAGATTGCGGAAATGTACCCTATTTGGTTAAACTTGTACACTCTCTGGGTTACAAATGGATATCGTCACTGTCGGGCAGAAACCTTGTATCTCCAAGTTTCACGTTTTTTCGCAAAGCAAAGCTCTGCTTCATCATACAAGGCCATCGCACAAAGCTAGTGAAAACAGCAGATCTACAAGCACACAGTAGATCGGCTGTTTTCACTAGTTTAAATCATTTTTAAAATGATAAACGCAAAACGAACGGTTTTGGACATACAAGGTTTTCACCCGACAACCCGATTTTACTGCACAGAGCGGCGTTTCCCAACCACTGCTTTGGGAACCAACGGTGGGGTCATGACGAGACGTTCTGACAGGCTGGTGGGCAGGGAACAACTTAGCTGCACTACGCTAGGGTTGTACACAAGCAACGTCACATAAGGGACTGGAAACATATTAAGAGTAACTGATTAAAATGCTGCATTGAACTGCAGCGGTTGGGAATGTAGAGCAGCGCTAGCATGAAACCTAACCTACCTCTAGCTGCCACTCGGGGGCCGCTAATGTATGCAAGGTGTGAAAACTCTCCAGCTCAGCTTAACACACAATAGTAAAAGGAATGTCACTGTAAAATCACACCAAATGTGAAGTGAGCGGTGGTCGTGCTTGCATAAGGTCTTCAGACTAGGATTTGAGTCTAGGATGTACAGTAGGGTGGATCTTAAATTACCTTTTTTAGATTTTCTTGAGTCTCACCCCCCAATTATGTTCCTATGTACAAAAAACAGCTTTGGTTAAAATTTGGTTGAATTTCAAGCATATTTAGAGGTAGCTCAATCAAGTCAAAGATTGTACATTTTATTGGTCAAAATCGAATTGCACTGCAGGCACATTAAGTTATACATTACACATTATTCTTATACTAAGCACAGAAATTATATTTTTTAAGATTACAAATCTTAACACAAATCTGATGTTTGTCATATGTGATGTCAAACCAGAATTACTGTATTGTAGGAAATAGCAAAGCAAAGAATGACAAATTGCTATTTTTCATTTAACGTGCAGAATGACTTGTCTTTATTGCACACTCTTCAATCATACTCACAACACACAACAAGCACACAGCCCCACTTCCTTGTTTACCCCCAAACCCCCGAAAGTCACTGCAGTATAGTAATTCAGTAGTTAATGATCAATTAAAGTTTGTTTATGGCTATCGGGATACTTGTGCCGATGGTTCTGCACAATTTGCAGCAAGTACTGGAGTTGGGACTCATCTTTAGTAATGAGACCACAATATTCTTGTATTGGGGCAACCCCACGCTCTGCATGATCATTGACAACATTCATCACCTTCACTACAGCCAGAGCTTCTTGGTAGTCCTCCCTGGGCTCCCACTCATCGGGATCAACGTCAAGGAAGTCATCTGGGAGATCCATCATTTTGAAAAGCACCTTGGATTTGGGAGACACAAAATCTTCAATGTTCTTCCTTGTGTAGTGATACGTGGAAGCGGGGATTGAACCCGGGACTCACCAGTCCAACACACAACCAGTCGTGCTAATAGGGCTGAGCCCGATTAGCAGGGCTGTTGTCGCTGGTTCATGGCTGGTACTAACTGTGGGGGCTACACTTGCAATTGTTCCAAGGTCAACAGTAATTCTCTTCATATGCCCCTGTTCATCATCTTCTTTTCCATCTTTCATGGCTCTAATCATCAGCCTCTTCATTTGCGCACTCACTTGACTGTCAAACAATGCAAGTCCGACGATCTCTGGAGCGGATGTTTCATGGCCAATTCAAACTGACCCACAGGGAAGAAAAAGCATGCATGGATTTGTGCATTTTTGCAGTTTGCATTTATGTAAAGGCATGGATGATGGCACCTGTTGCTGTCAGCGCTCCACTAAATGACTTGCATCCGCTCCAGAGATCGTCGGACTTACATTGTTTGACGGTCAAGTGAGTGCGCAAACGAAGAGGCTGATGGTGAGAGCCATGAAAGATGGAAATGAAGATGATGAACAGGGGCATATGAAGAGAATTACTGTTGACCTTGGAACAATTGCAAGGAAGAACATTGAAGATCCCAAATCCAAGGTGCTTTTCAAAATGATGGATCTCCCAGATGACATCCTTGACGTTGATCCCGATGAGTGGGAGCCCAGGGAGGACTACCAAGAAGCTCTGGCTGTAGTGAAGGTGATGAATGTTGTCAATGATCATGCAGAGCGTGGGGCTGCCCTAATACAAGAATATTGTGGTCTCATTACTAAAGATGAGTCCCAACTCCAGTACTTGCTGCAAATTGTGCAGAACCATCGGCACAAGTATCCCGATAGCCATAAACAAACTTTAATTGATCAGTAACTACTGAACTACTGAATTACTATACTGCAGTGACTTTCGGGGGTTTTGGGGGTAAACAAGGAAGTGGGGCTGTGTGCTTGTTGTGTGTTGTGAGTATGATTGAAGAGTGGGCAATAAAGACATGTCATTCTGCACGTTAAATGAAAAATAGCAATTTGTCATTCTTTGCTTTGCTATTTCCTACAATACATTAATTCTGGTTTGACATATGACAAACATGTAATCAGATTTGTGTTTAGATTTGTAAGCTTAAAAAATATAATTTCTGTGCTTAGTATAAGAATAATGTGTAATGTATAACTTAAATGTGCCTGCAGTGCAATTCGATTTTGACCAATAAAATGTACAATCTTTGACTTGATTGAGCTACCTCTAAATATGCTTGAAATTCAACCAAATTTTAACCAAAGCAGTTTTTTGTACATAGGAACATAATTGGGGGGTGAGACTCAAGAAAATCTAAAAAAGGTGATTTAAGATCCACCCTAATGTACAGGCTATGCTACACACACACGTTTTGCTATGGCAAAACACTGAGGAAAAAGGCTACAGACATACGACATATGACATCACTAGACAAACATGATGCTACGCACACACATTTTACTATGGTTTGCACCGCTCAAAAATATATATATAAAGAAGAGGAAGAATAAAACAACAACAAAGGGCCGTGACATGGTGGGCAGGGCAAAATGTCTTTCCGCACCAAACCAGCTGAACCCCTCCCTATAGCTCTCTTCAGCATGATGTACTGTAGCAATCAGGAACGTGGAGAGAATGTTAGAGAGGCAGGGGCTGAAATTTCTAAAAGGGCCTTTTGGTGAAGATATTGAAAATAGCAGACCTCCAAGCTCAGAGGTCGGCTACTTTCAGTGCTTGATACCACACTGAACTAAGCCTTATCAAGTCAATACTGGAGATGCGGCGTAACGGCATGGATGTCTACACAAAGAGGGCAATTCTTTCAACATAAGATGCTGCATTCAAGTTCAGGAGTGTTTGGACAAGGCGAGTCTCTTGAACCCTGCCTTCAGGTATGGCATGGATACGGGACATTTGCATTTCTTTCACCATAGTAAAAACTACAGTCTGGAGAGGGCACTTTTTACAGACAGATGTCTATGTGTGCACGTGCCTGGTAGAGTGACAAAGACATCAGAGAGAGAGAGAGAGAGAGAGAGAGAGAGAGAGAGAGAGAGAGAGAGAGAGAGAGAGAGAGAAAACAGATGAGACAGGGACTAGGGAAATGAGAGCATGAGAAATGTGGGTTGGCAGAGTGCTGGCGTGCATCTGAGTGAGTTTCTCGTGCTACTGCCAGCTCTCAGGGTGAGTTGGTCTCGGCCGTGCCAAGAGTACCCGCTGAGGGTGCTGCTTCTCACCACCTGTCCTCCCAGCTCACCTGTGGAATGAGACTGGCAACCGAAATACAAAGACTCAGGAGGAGGGGGGTTTTATAGGCGCCTCTCCAAACCTGGCAACGGATCTGAGAGAGGAGTGAGAAGAACAGAGGGAGAAACTAAAAACGGTTTCTGCATTTTTGTTTCCTGTCCTATTTTTTCAAGAGGTGACAAGGGGTTGTGCTGTGCTCTCCCCCCAACCCCCGCCCCAGTTGCCCTCTCTCAAATCCCCCTATTTCCCAGTAACCTCACATAGACAATCATGCTTGAGACCTCTCTCTCTCTCTCTCTCTCCCTCTCTCTCTCTGTATCCATCACCGCCCCCCTCCCCCCTCCCCTCCCCCTCTGTCAGGCTGTTCCAGAACTGCGGGACACACAAGCGAGCGAGCAGACAAGAGCAATCGATAGGGAGTTAAATTGAAGAATCTGTGGCCATTACTTTGCCTGTTTCCTGTCCTCCTCTCTGTGTGTCTGTGACGAGACCGCACCAGCACTGGGGCGCACGTCTCCACCACTCACACTCACTCACTGAGGAGCCGGGGGGCGCGTGTTGGCACACAGAGCGCACACACACAGAGCGCGGCACACACACACACACGCACACACACACACACACACACACATGCACCTATAGCGGTAAGGACTGAAGGCTGAAAAGGAGGGATGCAGCATGTCACTTTCTCTCTCTTTCACCAGCTGTCTCTGTTTATTTTATTTTCTGTTCTCTTTCTCCCTTTCTTGCCCTCTTCTTCTCTCTCTCTTTTCTTTCTCCCTCCGTTCCTGTCTGCCATTCCCTCTCTCTCTCTTTCCATTGTGTTAACTATGTGCTTACAGTACGTACTGTATGTGGAGGTTTTGCTGAGAAGTGCGATTTACGTCACACTGACACGCATGGACTTAGCCCTACCGATGCCATCAGGGATCTCCATATATGGGCATAAAAGGGACACGGACTAACAGATACGGACACACAGACTTTCACATAAATGGCCATTTATGGTCACATCTACAATCATATGGTGGACTTCACGGACACAAGTCAGGTTTTACTGCTGTATGTTCAAGGGACCACGCAAAAATACATCACTGAGCATTATTTTGTAAAAAAAACATGTGTGCAAAATAATTTTGCTCATGGATAGCTTCGATTTTTGCCTATGTTCTTAGCTGCTTCCCCTGCTGTTACTGTACTTCCATAATGTACAGTTGAATGAAACAAAATGTTTTAGTAGAACTGCTGATCCAACCAATATGCCCATAAAAGGGACAAGGACTGACAGATACATACTGTAGATCTCCATATATGGGCATGTATGCGATTTACGTCACACTGACACGCACAGACTTTCCTCATTCACAGATTTGCTGATCATTACATCACACAGTCAAAATCCAATCAGAGCTTTCGCTCGGTAAGGGTCCAGGGAGGTTCCTTTAAATACGGCTTGGATTCACTATAGCTAGTCATTTAACCGAAGCCTTGGATCCGTTGCTGCTTAAATGCCTCCTCCATCCCAGCCTCCATCTTTCCATCAGAGTCTGGCATAGGCTCAAATACTTGTGATTTTATGTCTGCCGATTCAAGCGAATGTGTCAATGTATTGCTATTGTACTACGATTGTATCCCTATGGGGGGTTTTGTTTTAAGTTCCCTGATTTTGCTTAGCAAGCATGAATGTACAAAATCCAGGGAACATTTCCAAACGCGGAGCCCTTAAACGCCAAGTTTAACTGTATTCCATTTTTTGCAATAAAAGGTTAAATCTACAGTACTTTGACGTGAGTGTTCCCGAATAAAGTATATTTAAAAAGAAAATTTAGTAGTTTTTATAGAACGGAATACCAGCACTCACTTATACAGTAGGTCCATTTAGGATTCTGGTTTAATACACGTTCAGCCCAAACAACAGATCAAACGAATATTTTCGCCCGCAGGCCTTCATCAGCGTGAATGATATATTATAGGGGTTTTCAAAGTGTGTGACGGGGCACCCTGGGGTGCAGTGATGCCAGTCCAGGGGTGCCGCGAGATAATTTGATAATATTTGGAATTCATCAATATCACTACATCAATATCACTTCACTATGCTTAGTAAACAGACCTGATTTGCACTGTACTTGATTGCACTGTTCTTCAATGGCTATTGTTGGTGAACCTTCCCCCAAGAATAGGCATGCTGGGGTTCAAGTGGTTAAACTTCAAGTATAACGTTATTTTCAGTCAGTTCTGATGGAAACAGATATTTCTCCAATATTATGTAAGATTCTAAAAATAACAGTGTAACTCAGGCCGTGGATGAAAAAGTTATTTGGAGTGGTGCCCTGAGTCAAAAAAGTTTGAAAACCCCTGATATATTATACAGACATATAAGTGAAACTGTATTAAACAAGAATACTAAATGGACCTATAAGTGCAGTCCTGGTATTCCTTTCTATAAAGACTTTCTGCCAAAACCGTGCACCCGATGCACAATTATTGTGAACTACTCGTTGATGAGTGCTCCTCTCTCTCTCTTTCAAGTTATCCTATGCAGTAGTTAAAATGGACAACGGTGCTTGTGCTTTGGCCCACTACTGACCTTCATCATCAGGTTGATTATCCTCCTGAAACTTCATTTAGAACCTGACATCCAGGGACCACTACTGACTTCTTGTGCATTGTTAGATCAATATTCAAGCTCACAATGTGCAACCCAACGTGTCACACGTAAGCTTGAGTTGAAAACTGTGCATTTTCGAGTGACACTGTCATAAACTTTAAGCATAAAGGCAGGAAATATGGAGATACAAGGTTTCTGCCCGACAGCGACAAAGCACTCTCTGTGCCATGTCTGTCTACTGTTTAACACAGTGGTTAAACCTTTTCAGGACGCGACCCCCAACATAATCATATTTCAACTGGGGACCCCCCCGCCCTGCATAAGCACTTGGAATTGTAGGAGTTGGAATTACATTTAGTTTGACTCCATCTGTTCCATTGTGAAAATAGCATATGCTATTTTCAAAATGTGGCCTCTAATATTTGACAATTTGGCCAATGTTTAACCAGAGATACTAAAAAGGTCTTAAAAGTCCCCAATTTGTCATTTTAGAAGTGTGTTGATACCTATATACACTTATACTATGCTGTTCTGTTTACTGTTAAGTGAGAAAACAATGTTAACACATAAGCTAAACATCTGGGGCTAAATCATTTGGGGAACCGCTGCTTTAACGCACACCAAAGTCCATTGCATCTTGACTGCAGGTAGCAGGCACGTGCACACATAGACATCAAAGGAGGCTTGAGCCCCTGTCCTTTTATCGTCTGTAAAGCAAGTACCGGTAGTGAAAATAGCCGACCTCCAAGCTCCGATATTTTCACCAAAAGGCCCTTTTAGAAATGTCAGCCCCTGCCTCTCTAATATTCTCTGCACGTCCCTGGCAGGTAGTATAGCCTATACGTACTGTACTGTATATGCTGCTGTTCTGTCCATCGGTACACACCCCTACCTCCCCACCCTGCACCCACACCCCCTGACACACCACAGCCTCATTACTCATTTCACACTGAGCGATGGAGCGGAACAATACAGGATCACATCTATTTCAATCTGAAATAATCACCCTCGTGAAATCTAATAAATTACGTGGCGCCCAGCGGCCCAGCACTGCTCACCTCTGCATTAGCGTCCGGCTAATGGTGCCGACGCGTTCTTTTTCAAAGTCAACACCGGACAACGCTCCGCGCTCTGCCTCTGACTGCCCACAGCAGCCTCACTGAAGCATCTAGAGCCGGGGGACGTGTGTGTGTGTGTGTGTGTGTGTGTGTGTGTGTGTGTGTGTGTGTGTGTGTGTGTGTGTGTGTGTGTGTGTGTGTGTGTGTGTGTGCACGAGTGTGCAAGCATGCGTGCGTGTGCTTTTGTGTGTGTGTGTGTGTGTGCTTTGTGTGTGTGTGTGTGTGTGTGTGTGTGTGTGTGTGTGTGTGTGTGTGTGTGTGTGTGTGTGTGTGTGTGTGTGTGTGTGTGTGTGTGTGTGTGTGTGTGTGTAGGCTTTGGGCCCCATGCATCATTATCAATTTACGCCGCTTTATGACGTCCATTCTTGAACTTTATGATCAATGCATTTCTTAATTCTTCCATCTGCACATCAAATAAAGTGGTCCAAAAAAACTACTGTACTGTATTTGTCTCTAATTAATAAGGGGGTTACAAATGGACATTGATTATAGTATCATCATGATATAGGGATCATGATGAACAAAATGGCACTGGTATAAATAAATAAAGATAATTACTGAGGCGCTTGGGCACATAAACTGTGTTTTGTTTTAGAAGCATTTATTGTAAGAAGATGAAATAAGAAATCCTTGGAATAATTTGTCCTACTTATATGCACCTGCCACTTTGTTGCTTGTAAAGGTTAGTTTGTGTAAACCGTGCACTGGAAACAAATGACTTATTTTAGTCTGCTAAGCTAAAGGTTCTCACCACACTGACTCAGGTTTGTACAGTAATAACTCTAATAGAATAGGGTTGGGAGTTGAGAGACCACAACCAGTGGGTTTGGACCCAAAGATCTTCTTACTGTGAATCAAGAAAAGAACAACCTTTAATTAAAGACTTGTGTTGTTTGGGTCTTGATTTCATATTCAATGCAACATTTGGATCATATTGAGAAACCAACAGAGGTTAGGATCAGTGTTTAGGGTGGAGAATTACATACTGTACAGTAAGTAATGCATTACGTAATTTAACTAATGACAAGTTTGTCTACCATCCACTGCATTTGCAATTATTGGTTTTCTAAAGTATATACCCTGCAATGGCAGAGGATTCTGCAGCATCCGGTATATAATGGTATATACCCTGCAATGGCAGAGGATTCTGCAGCATCCGTGTTCAGTGACTGCTCACTCACTGGAACTCTTGCTCATTAACTACTGGCATGTACACAATAATCAGAAAGCCTGCTTAAGCCTGCTTAGACCATCTCCAGTTAATGTTTTGTACCACTGATAGAGTGGATATTGACTGTACACATTGTTGTTACAAATTGTGTCGATTATCTGTACATGTATTCCCAAAATATGCACATATTACTGGTGTAAGATTGGACATTTAACTAAGTCTATATTTATATCCAACTACCTATGTCATACATGCCTATTATACAGTACATACTGTCTAGAATACACTATTCTATGTATTAGAATCAATATGTACTGTATCTGCACTTGTTAAGTCAAAGTGCAGATAGACAGGTCAGTCCCTATAGGGTCTTTCTACTGGTGATAGAATGCACAATACGTACACCACTCTTTCTACCAACTGGTGGCCTAAATACACTATGCACACCTGACAAGGTATTAATCATGGAGGGGAAATACCATGTAAGCCTCACCCATGCTGATGTGAGCTCAGTGGGAGCATAGGGGTTAACAGTCTATCTAGCTTCTTCTGAGTTGTTTGTGTTACAACATGAATTGATGTAACTTGTTAAAAAATATATTTGTGGCATTCTTTAACGCTCTTGCAATTATGTCTAGTCTTTTGCATTTGAGGGTGTTCTTTACTGTACAATGTATTGTATTTCTAGGCTATTTCAAGGCTATGAAAAGCCAAATGACGAACATAAATGATATCAATACATTGCACTACACAATCCACAATTAGAGGGATGGCTCCATCTCAAATACACTGTATCTAAGTAGCTGACAGGCTTGGCTATGGAGCTTATGAACCCTTCTGCCTCACCTACAGTACAGTATGTGTCCAAATGAAGTTATTTCAGACAGAACACATATTGAGGACTGTCAGGTAAAATACAGTATGTCTAGTACAACTTATTTTTCTTCCGTCACAAATAGGTCAAATAACCATACAAAGCTACATCTTTAGATTTGAGACTACAGCGCATGCCTATTTTGAAGTAAATTGACAAAGTGGAGTGGGGTGGAGTGGAGTGGGCTGTGAGTGACAACACATAACATGGACGGACTGACGGACGTACGTACGGGCGGACAGACAGGAATGCTTGATTTCCAGGAGAGAGAGAGTGTACATAAAACTACTCCAGATCATGAGAGCAAATGTGATAATGACTGTTCTGTTGTATGTTTGAAGTTCAAGAAGTATGTATACATATACGCATTTAATGTGGCTTTGTTTGGAAATTCATGAAAGTTATATTAAAACTCAAAGTGGAAAGCAAAAATGTGTTGTCCTATTGAGCTTATATCTCTACAACGGCTACAGAACACACCGTCTTCCTCACCTGAACTGAACAGATATACTGTAAGAGAGTTCATAATCTTCTGTGGTACTGAGTAATGTTGTCAATCTCATAGCATTGGCTAGATGATGTCAGACAATCTGTTTCAAATTGGCTGTATTAATGTTGTACAACTTCAGCCATTGAAAAGCTCTCCAAGGAGACATGAATGGGATTTTCTCTGTCTGGAGCCCTGGTATTGATTCTATTAGAGGAAACCTCATTCAACTATTCTGTATTTTTGTGTTAGTCCATGTTTACTGTATATGAGTTGCTGTGGTCAGGATTATGTACAGTATGTATTTTCTTTTCCAGGTAACCACAAAAAAGGTCTACATTATTTTGATAATATAGCACATCTACAGTACATGCACTGAGAGATCTGCTGTTTTGTTGAAGTGCTTACGATGTGTGTCCTACGTGTCTCTACGTGTCGTATGTGTGTGTCTAATTTTCCTGTATTTAAACTTTAAAATGATAAAGAAACGCTTCTTACCACTTATCTATAAACCTTTTTGCCATTTTTTACTAATTCGATAAACATTTTAAAATAGTTCAAATAGCCCATCTACAGTACGAGCTCACAATGTGTCGATGTAGATTGGAGTTTCACCATTTTAAAATGTTTTCCAAATTTGTAAAAAATGCCTTAAAAAGTGTAGGCATAAGGGGTAAGGTGGCACGCAAGATAGGGCTTTCTCAAGGTAAAACTCACACTCAGAATATTTATAGTGTGTACTGTACAGAATATGGACAGTTCCCCACAGCATATCCCACACCAATACATTTTAATGAGCCTGAGAACCAGGGCAAGGTGATAAAGTTCCTATTCAGGTCACAAGGGGCTGTGAAATGCTGTAGTACCTCTGCATGGCATGTACTTGCTGCCTAAAGTTCTGCTCTTATCACTCCATGGACAAAATGGGTCACTGTGGAGTTGAGTTCTCCAGGTTGGAGGTCAGGCGGAGTGAAGTGGTCATTGGAGATATGGTCAGAGATCTGTGTGGTCTGTCTACAGAGTCAGACGGGGTTGGACACTATCTGAAATCCCTATGGAAGGTCTGTTATCTGCACAAATACGATACTGGTCTACTGCACAGTGCACACGCACGCACGCACGCACACATTGTGCGTTTGTGGGTGTGTGCATGCATTCATGCATGCGTGCGTATGTGTCTGTATGGTGGTGTCTGTGTGAGAAATAGAAAGAGAGATATGTTCTTTTCTATTCCCTGTCAGGATCAAATGCCAGCAGTCATCATGATCATCATGATATTCCAAAACAAATATTTGGATGGTTATGTCAAAGCTCAAAACCTCTAACTTTGACTTAGAAGGAAATAGCAAACTCGCACATAAGAAAGTTGTAGTGACCAAGAGCCACATACACATAATGTACTGTTCCCGATACAACTCACTACCTTCAACGGCAGACACAACACAACATTTAAACTGTAGGTTCACATCAGCATTCAATTGATTCCAGAGCCAGAAACAGTCACATGAGCATGTAGGGCAGCCTAACATGTTCAGTGTTCCCAATGGCCATCGGGTCCCAAAATGACAGCAATAGTCCACACAAAACACAAGCAAGGAGCAAAAACTAAAAAAGGTTCCTACCTTGAGCTGTCTTCTACTTCACTTACATTTGTGTAAGTGTTGGCCAGGGTCAAACTTTGGAACCCATGGAAAGAGAGATAGAGCTGCCCTCGCCCTGGCTCTTGTAACTTCTTCTGCTTTCGTGTATCATCATCATCATCAGATGTCCAGCTCAATGTTCTGCAGCCACACCCTCGAGGCCGGACTCCGATTGGGACAGGTGGTGATTATGTGGTCGGCAATCTACTCAAGCTCAAGGTCCCGCCTTCTTCTCTAGATTTTTTGAAGCAGCCAAGCCCATCGCAGTCGGTTAAGCAGGGTCCATCAAAACAGTGGTAGTTGACTCCCACTCCTGCTTTCCAATCTGCTGCCATCCATGCCTTTACAGACAGGTCCTCGGGGATAGAACTGAGCATCTCTTGTGCCGCCTTGTTGTATGGGTGGTGGTACTTGAGTCTGTTTAGAGACAACGGTGAAATTAGTTTTATTTTGGATAGTTGGCAGATATTCAACCACAGAGCTACTCAGGGCCGTCAACAATTTTCAATTGCTTCTAAACCAAATATTATAACATTACTGAAGCTCAACAAACTCTACATTGTGCAGGGGGTGTGCACAGTGCACACACTTTAGATTTCTCATAAAATGAATATATTACTTTTGTTATGTTGCTTTTATTGTTGTCGCAAGAGAATGTTTGGAATTTATCAATATCAATTTACCCCCAAACATTATTTACTATTCTGTCCCTATCGGGACGTAACTTGAACAGCGCTGAGTAGGCGTGCATCCATCGCGGTTTGGTCAATAACTATCCTTGTTTTCTCAAAGAAGTAATGGCAGTGTCCATGTTTTCTCAGTCTTGCATTCAGCCAATGAGAACGCAGGGAGAGCGGCGCTTGCCAGAAGGGCGCTACGATTCACTATTACGCAGCACCACGTGAGGCAGATTTTACTGTGCCAACCCCTGAAGGGCTGGGACTTTCTGATTGGTTCAGAAACATACAGGCTTCCGTTTCAGACTGATACTTCAAATTAAAATGACCGAAAAACTAAGCCATTTCAGTAGGACTTTAAACATCAAGTATAAAGTTATTTTCAAGCTGTCCAAATGGAAACAGATATTCTCTGAAGTTTTCCTCATAACCGACAGCATCTTAGGGGGATAACATTTACATATTTACCTTGTGTAATCTATCTATAAATGCGAGAAGTCTCTGCGTGCGTGTGTGTGTGTTTGTAATCCGCGTATCTCGAGAACCGTTCGTCCCACCGGCTTCAGATTCGGCACGCGCGTTCCCCGCCGCGGCACGGAGTGCAGTGCCGGGTCTCGACCCGACCCGACGCGCGGTTTTCCCGAACCGGCGCGAAACATTCGGAATCTCCTTATGCGGGGTTGATTGTTGACATCAGGCTGTTTCTGAGGAAATCGGCGAAAGCTCTGACTCATTGTGACATCACTTCATAAAAGGCTCTGACATCACGTACGCCACATGAGTCAACAAAAAATATCTGTGAGTGTGTATGTATGTAGGTAATCCGCGTATCTCGAGAACCGTTCGTCCCACGGGCACGCGCGTTCTCCATAGACAGATATCTCCATATATGGGCATAAAATGGACCCAGAACTATAACTGCAGTGATCTCCATATATCCATATATGGGCATAAAATGGACGCAGATAGCCAGATATCTCCATATATGGACATAAATGGACAGAGGCAAACAGATGGTCAAAGATCTCCATATATGGGCATAAAATGGACGCAGACAGACAGATACAGATATCTCCATATATGGGCATAAATGGACACAGGCAAACAGATGTTCAAAACGGGTCCTATGACAACAGGTATAATGAGGTTTGCATTAAAGGGGGAACCGGCACTGTGTCTGCAACACAGTTGGAGGCACAGACAGATACTCCATATATGGGCATAAAATGGACGCAGATAGACAGATATCTCCATATATGGGCATAAAATGGACCCAGAACTATAACTGCAGTGATCTCCATATATGGACATAAAATGGACGCCGACAGACAGACAGACAGACAGATACAGATATCTCCATATATGGGCATAAATGGACACAGGCAAACAGATGTTCAAAACGGGTCCTATGACAACAGGTATAATGAGGTTTGCATTAAAGGGGGAACCGGCACTGTGTCTGCAACACAGTTGGAGGCACAGACAGATACTCCATATATGGGCATAAAATGGACGCAGATAGACAGATATCTCCATATATGGGCATAAAATGGACCCAGAACTATAACTGCAGTGATCTCCATATATGGACATAAAATGGACGCCGACAGACAGACAGACAGACAGACAGATTGGAGGCACAGACAGATACTCCATATATGGGCATAAAATGGACGCAGATAGACAGATATCTCCATATATGGGCATAAAATGGACCCAGAACTATAACTGCAGTGATCTCCATATATGGACATAAAATGGACGCCGACAGACAGACAGACAGACAGATACAGATATCTCCATATATGGGCATAAATGGACACAGGCAAACAGATGTTCAAAACGGGTCCTATGACAACAGGTATAATGAGGTTTGCATTAAAGGGGGAACCGGCACTGTGTCTGCAACACAGTTGGAGGCACAGACAGATACTCCATATATGGGCATAAAATGGACGCAGATAGACAGATATCTCCATATATGGGCATAAAATGGACCCAGAACTATAACTGCAGTGATCTCCATATATGGACATAAAATGGACGCCGACAGACAGACAGACAGACAGACAGATACAGATATCTCCATATATGGGCATAAATGGACACAGGCAAACAGATGTTCAAAACGGGTCCTATGACAACAGGTATAATGAGGTTTGCATTAAAGGGGGAACCGGCACTGTGTCTGCAACACAGTTGGAGGCACAGACAGATACTCCATATATGGGCATAAAATGGACGCAGATAGACAGATATCTCCATATATGCATGGGCATAAAATGGACCCAGAACTATAACTGCAGTGATCTCCATATATGGACATAAAATGGACGCCGACAGACAGACAGACAGATACAAATATCTCCATATATGGGCATAAATGGACACAGGCAGACAGATGGTCAAAACGGGTCCTATGACCAGGTAAAAAACAGGTATAATGGGGTTTGCATTAAAGGGCGGGGCATTCATTCCCTATTTACATTGTTCCGAGTTGGCCAGGTCGCCGACTAGACGCTGGGCTTCTAGTATGACAAATGCAAGGTGCTGTAAAGTAACAATGTCATTCAAGGGATGAAAAGGTTATTTACTGAAGCCAAAAAGCTTTGAGAAGCTCTTAAATAGACATGTAGACAACTATGGACATTGGTATGTCCTTCAATTGTCAAGTAACAAAGGGTTGTATGCTTCTTCAATGTCAGAAACATAGCTATAATCGAGTCCTCCTTTTAGATATAATTTTCACACCTTGAAAAAGTAATATCCATGCTTTTCATTTTATCAAACAAATGAATCTGGTGGCATTTTTAAACACCCACAAGTTCTAAAAGAGCTAGAAATCTTACTGCTGTAGGCCTATGCCTTGAAATAAATTCAGAGATTAAATATGAATGTAGATTCAGGTCGACTTCATTGGTAAATAGTTAAGTATGAGGTTTCTACAGGGATACAATGATATTTGGTGCTATGTGACACCCCAACAAAACATTGTGTATTTATTATGATATTTATTTATTTAGCAAATAAAACCATGAAGGAACCTTGCACACAGTTTCAAAGTAACCTCACACACACACACACACACACACACACACAGTCACACGCACACACCTCACCTCAACAGTTGGAGAGAAAGACCAATAATTTATTTTCTTTTTTTTTCCCCTCCACGACGCTTTTTTCAACTGCCACAGATATGACTCGTCGGTTTTAACTACCTGAGAACACTGACAGCTCTACTCAACTTCCATGGGGTGTTGTAAGTTGTAACGTTACATTACATTTACAAGTAGGCTAGTTCACACTTTAGCCTACTTACAAACATGACGACCTGGGCTTGAACGGAGACCTCTCTCTCTGTTTGATTACAGCGCGTTTTGTTGTTATGCAACTATGTTCTGCCAGTACCGATCAGGAAAGGACGCGCACGGCGCACGGTGATTGGCTAGTAATCACTTGCGTTTACAGCAGGCGTGGGGGGGCGGGGCGGGGCAACCTGACCATTTTAAAGAGCCTGTAATGTAGCCTACTTTGAAGTGTATAAAGTGAATGGAACAGTCTGCTTTTACTATTGATACTTGGTGTCAACTGGATAATTGTGCTGTGTTAAATGAAGGAAAACTTTGTTTTCACACACACACACACACACACACACACACACACACACACACACACACACACACACACACACACACACACACACACACACACATGTATAGCCTATTTTTATTGAGGAAGGTTTTTTTTTCTACAATAATAATAAAGCTGTGGGCTGTATGCTAGGTTTATTTTGAGCAGAGTGGAGCTGTCCATGGTGCTGAGTAGCATTTGACAGGTACATGAGCTCTGTCCATATCTAAACAATACCTATTAATCGCTTGGAACAAATCATCGTTTGTATCTCCTGTATGACATTAAAAACACCATAATGTCCTCCTTTCAACATGTAATGCTGTATTATGTACAGTAATAAACATAGGGATCATCAAGTCCTTATTTCAATAACAAAATGCAACCATAGAGTCATGACAGATAACCCTGCATTTAATCATGCCTGTGTTGCAAGTTATAAGAATTATGTGAAATGTGTATAATGGTTAATGTATAATTATAGCTTTCCACATACCAACAAGACACATTTACAGTCACATTTAGCAATGGCGTGGCCTCGCCTGTCCACTCTTGAACTATCAATAGCAATTTGCTGTACGTGAATTAAGCCTCACAAATCACACTGCAGTGTTCAGTGGTGAAGCCGAGCTACATACTGTATATACAGTAGGTTGGCTGCTTGTGTGAATGCCAGCCTTAGTGTGGTGATGGTTGCGACTCATTTGACAAAATTGAAATGGCGAGTACAAAACTGCTTCACATAAACAATGTTCAATGAGACTGAAAATAACTTTTGCATGCATAGATTTGTGTAGCAGAATCTACTTTTGAATACACAGATTTAGGAATTCGCATTCGCTTAGGACAGAATTCGCACAGGATGGAATTAATTTGCAAGTGTGATTCGAGTTGCGGTTGGTTGTTTAAGTTGGACAAAATGGGGACAAAATATTTTACCAAATATGGATATGACTGACATGGACATCTGACATCACAGATGTCTTATGTTATGGACCACATGGGACTCACACAATATATGGGCATTCCAAGCTGGGCTTAATATTGATGACATCAGGGATCTCTATATATGGCTATACAAGGGACAAGGACGGAATGTGATGTCACAATGTGATGTCACAACAATGTGATGTCATAGGTCAGCTATACACATTGAGGCGTTATCCTCTGACGTTACTGACAAGATGTGACGTTTTCATAGTTAACTGCGACATACAGTCGCAATTAAAAAATATAAAAATATCCAATTATCAATATCAGAGCTCTGTTGGAGGATAGCTTCCGAAAATCCTCCTCTGAAGCAGAGTTTTACTTCAGGTCAAACATGTCCAGCAGCTCCTTTTCTGATAAAGGGCAGCCTCCTGGATGCTCAGATGGACAAAGAAGAACAACTTATTCTTGTATACAATACACACTCCCATGCGCGCAGGGGGTAGGGGGGGACGGGGGGGATTAACACCTCCACTTTTTTTGGGTGGGGGGGATATCCCCTCCAGTGTTCAGGTCCAAGAAAAAGCCGCAAATATGATCGATTATACTGTACACACTGAGTAGTTCTCATTTCAAGGCGTATTACTGCCCTCTAGAGGAATTGGCGGCCTTAACTATGTTTCATTGGTTTCAATTGAAACGGGCCTCGGCCGTCAGGGGGGCCTCCGACTGCCCGTCAGTCTAAGTCCAAATGATGGTCAATGCAAATGATCGTCCATCGAAAACCCCCTCTCACATTTGGGCCCCCTTTAACGTGCTAGTTCTGCCTATGTCCTGTTGCCAGGGGGGACTCCGACTGCCGGTAAATCTCAGTCCAAATAAATGACACTCAATGCGAATGACCCTCCATCGGAAGCCCCCCTCAATGGGCCCCCCTCTATCACGCTGTCGCTGTGCCTGTGACGCTGCAGTGCACACCGATCGGCTTGACTTTGTAATACGAGCTAGGCGCGCGGTTTAGTTGTTGGATGGACTATCAAAACAAGTTGTTATTAGTTAGAATACATCACAGAGCCTTTCAAACGAGAGGGCACTTGTGAGTAAAGTTGGCAAGATTGTTGAACCACTAATTAACAACAATGCACGCTCATTTTAAGATGGCAACAACAAACATGGACGTAACACTGGTCTGTCTGTCGCATCCTATGGTCGTATCCAGTCAGATGAAACACGGTGTTAATCATGTCATGTGGACAGCTGGACACGTTAAAACGTTACCTTGAATGGAATATATATCTGAGGAGCAATTATGTTGTCAACTTCCCCAAAAGGCTGTCCTGTCCTATTAAACCAGACGCTGGGACAGCATCCACTGCTTATATCCACAATATAACTTGTGAGTATCCTAATTTATTACTTAACATGTCACGCCAATGCGCAAATGGTAATGTGGGTAGTGGGTACAGTAATTAATGTACAGTATTTGTGCAAGTTGGCCCTACAATTGTGGATAGCCTATGCATTATGTTCAAACAGTTCAATCCAAAACATAATGCTTATGGTTGTGTTAGGCTGCTTTTATACGGACCTGGTTGTCATTAATGCATACAGATATCTATGAAAGGTCTTTTTATTAGATGTCTGGTAGATTTTAATCATGCCATGTCACGCTGACCGGCAGTTTAAAATACTAGTGTGATCTCTGGTAATACAGTATATTTTTAGGGGGAAAAAAAAAACATTTTTTTCCGGGGGGGAAAATGATTTATGAAACTTTATGACCAGGCGAATTCTGACAACAACAACAACAACAACAAAAAGACAGCAGCCGACATGTGTCTTTGGTTTGACACTTGTCAACATGCACAGAACATAGTGATTTAAGTTTCATGGTTTATGACCAGGCAAATTCAGACGACAACAACAACAACAAAAAGAAGGCAGCAGCTGGAGGGCAGCCAGTACAGGCTTTGGAGGAGGTGAGGAGAACAGGAGTTGGCCTGTTACTCCTTCAATAAAAAGATCTAATATAGACTTAATGAATTCATGTGTATTTCATTTTAAAAATGCCTTGAAATCTGCGTAAAACAACTGTGTAATTCAGCTCAAGTGGAGGGGATATGTCCCCCCCTCCTCGGGGCAAAAGTGGGGGGGATATCACCAAAAGTGGGGGGGATACCCCAAAATTTTTCGCGCGCGCACATACCTCCCAGATATGTCCCCTTCACTTTTAAAATGCCTCCTGCGCCCCTGCACACTCCTGTCTAAAGCAGGGGTCTTCAACAGGGGGTCCGCGACCCCTAGGGGGTCCGCGGAGGTACTGCAGGGGGTCCGCGAAATTATTGCAAAAAAAAAAAAAAAAAAGGATTTCAAAAAGATTTTTTTTTTTTTTTCATTTTTCACATTTATGTTAAAAAATAATTCATGATTCTATCCATTTTGAATAGCTTGAATACATGATTACTATGCAATTGACAGATTGTTGATATTATTGACATTGGTTCTCAGTTAATAAGTAGTATGTTTAGAAATGGTAGTGGTACGGCCCACCCTGCTCGCTGTAACTTGTACATGTTTAAAATAAAAAATATGCCGTAGCCCCGACCCCCCCACCCTACGAGGTGGTAGGGGGTCCCTGCTCCATCTCCCCATCAGTTTGGGGGTCCCCGGCCTGAAAACGTTGAAGACCCCTGGTCTAAAGGTCAGTGTCTGTGGACACTCCTGAGTACACTGATTCATCTTTTATACCAATGCAACGCTCTGTAAGGTCTGCTTCATAGAAGATCAGTTTCCCAGCTGTCTAAAAGTCATCCAGAGATGGAATGGCTTTGCTTTTATGTGGATTCTAGTCTAAATGTGTCGGAGGTCTGCCATGGTACTTCCGATTATTCTGCTTGGACTGAACTCGGTGAAGTTTATGTAACATCTCAGTCAAGGTTTCTGGCAGCGCTCCTTTCACCTCTTTTCTCAACACATCCTCCAGAACTGCAAAGACTGGAATATGGTTCGTATGTGTGCTCTCTCCTCTGTCTCCTGTAGTCCACAGTCAGCTCCTTGCAGTCTTGTTGACGTTGAGAGCGAGGTTGTTCTCCTGACAACCAGAGTGACCAGAGTGCCAGTTATCTGACCTTGTCCTTGTAGGCATACTCGTTGTTGTTGACAAGCATCCCTCTGTCATGTCATCAGCTTAGTTGACGATGACATGGAGCTGTGCATGGCCATGTAGTCGTGTGTGTACTAGAGCATTCACGAATAGTGATTTTTAGTATTCGAATGATTCAACCTCAGAGTATTCGAATAGTCGAATATTCGACAGGACTGGCCAAACTGGCAAATATTAAGTAAGCAAGAGGCGGACATTGTGAAAATAGCCGATCTACATGCTCACAACGCCTCGGCGTTGTGAGCTTGTAAATCTGCTATTTTCACAATATGTATCTGCGGAACCGAGTGCTTGTCAGGGTGGGGGTCCCCAGTTCATATATGTTTATTTTGGGGGTCACGGCCTAAAAAGGTTTGAGAAGCCCTGGTGACTTCCTATCTAGCCAAGCTTTATAAACAATATATTTTTTAAAGAGAAAACAATAAAAGAAATAAACGAATATTCGACTTCGGTGAACAACATCAAATAGTGAGTTTGATATTCGAATATTCGAATATTTGGTGAATGCCCTAGTGTGTACAAGGAGTAGAGTAGAGGGCTCTGTACACCGGCTCCTGTGTTGAGGGTCAGGGTGTCAGATCATGTGCTGTTGCTCATTCCCAACACTCCAGTGTCCAGTCGCACATGTTCAGGTGCAACTCGAGGTCTCTGAGCTTTGTGTGGAGCCTGGCTGGGAGTGTTGTCCATCTGTGAAGCTAATAGCTTCCATCCTAGAGTGGACCCTCGTCATGGAGTCACAGTTTGGTTCCGGGACCTCTGGTCTCTCCTGATGGACCCTGGCAGCATAACAACCACTTTTAACTTTAACGTTTTTGGTCAAATTAGTCACAGTAGCTGGTAGACATCCCACAATGATAATGCATATTTAATGTAAATCTTTAAAATAAGCCAAATGGTTTAAAATTAATTGTCTCATTAGCTACATTTCATGTCTGATCTGAAGAATTTACAGTTAGATTAGTTAAAAGGGAATTTATTTGAAAGACCTAAATGATGTTAAATGATCATATCCCAAATGCAGGTCCCAGATTGGTTAGCCTTGCCAGCCATCAACTTACAATGCTGCACTTACATTTTAATTAACTACGAATGTAAAATATCCTGTGCTATGGGAGATCTGTCCAGTAGACAATTTGACAGCTGCATTAAGATCAGAATGACCCATTTGGTACAGAGAGCCATGAAGGTTACAGGTATGGAAGGACCATATCTGAATCATTAAACATTATTTCTGATCCCTGCCGTGTTCTCCTTCCTGAGATTGAGCCTCTAGACATTATAGACTGAACAGATATGAACTCTTAGGCTACTTATTCCCCTGATCACTCAGTAAGTCATCAGTTATGTCAAGTAGCAATGGACAGAGATTCTGTTAAAGCAAATGCTCCAAAGTGACAGTTAATCTTCAAGTCTAGCAGCTCAAACAAATGAGAATGAAGACAATCCCTATTTAAACAGAATGGATCAAGTATGTATGTCACTTCAGGGGGGAATGAACTGCTCACTGGCCTTCAGTATATGTACGTTAGATCACCAAGGAAGCGGTTATACTGTAGTATACTGTATATAGAAATGTTGTACAATGTAATGTACAAATGATGGGAGCACAATCAGTTGTGTATGTGTGTGTGTGTGTGTGTGTGTGTGTGTGTGTGTGTGTGTGTGTGTGTGTGTGTGTGTGTGTGTGTGTGCGCGTGTGCGTGTGCGTGCGTGTGTGTGTGTGTGTGTGTGTGAGTGAAAGACTGCCGAATAGGGGTTAAAAGAGAAGATTCCAAGGGTACTGGTCTGACAGGGGCCTTCATATAGATGTCATATAGTGTATATTTTATTGCCAAATAAATGTTGGGCATCCAGTGTAATATGGTGTTATGGGGCTAAGAATTGCTTGTGCATAATATGTGTGTGTGCGTGCGTGCGTGCGTCCGTCCGTCCATCCGTCCGTGCGTGCGTCCGTGCGTACGTGCACATGCACAGTATATGATTGTGCGTATATGATTGCATTTCTTTCAGTCCTATCTACTGTATAACAACACAAGGCCTGCATCAGTGACCCACCCTCCCCATTTACCACCCTGTAAACCAATGACAAGGGAATCATATACTCTCCTCAGATATAAAGCCGGATGTCTGCATAAATATTTTCCTCCTTGGAGAATAAAGGTGTTTTAACAACTGTGTTTTGCCACGGAAAGGTGTTGTAAACTATGCAGACAAGCGTGAGTCATTTCCAAGGCCTTTCTGAGACGTTATTTACTGTAGTGCCGGCTGGGATAAGCAGGTGTTTGGGTTTGCAAATGTTTCAGATGATTTGCACAGTATCCATGGAAGCAAACGACAGTAAAATCACCAGGATGATTCACTGTTTGTCTTGTCTTCACCTCTGTGAGTATGCAGGTGAATCTCGCCGCCCGTCACTGAGGAGGCAATGAGCAGAAGGTGTGTGTGTGTGTGTGTGTGTGTGTGTGTGTGTGTGTGTGTGTGTGTGTGTGTGTGTGTGTGTGTGTGTGTGTGTGTGTGTGTGTGTGTGTGCTCGTACGCGTGCATGGTTTGTGTATGTGTGACAGGGAAATGAGCTATAGGAGAGTGAATCAGAGGGGAAAGCGAGTTGCTGCGTTCTAATTTAGGAAATACTTAGGAGTCAAGTCATTTTGGCTGCAGCCCAGCTCTCTCACCCTCTTCCTCCCTCTCTCCTCTCTGCACCTTCACCTGTTTCTGTCCATCTCTCATTGTCCTCGTATTAGCCTCACCACTCGCATAGTCAGTGTTCAAATCAAAGTCACACACTTAAACGTTGGGAAATTAACATTTACTGTACAGTGTCTTTTATACATTTTATGTATTTATATCGACATTTACAGTGTTATAAAGTCCAACTGAAGCCATGTGTAACGCACATTCTCCAGAGTAATAATTATGGGTATCTAAAAATCTGAGTTCTGGCCCACAATACACTCCTTGAAAAACAGCCGTCTGTGCACAAACGGGCAGAATTGGACGGGAACCCGCCGAGAGAAGCTGCGACTGTTGCACGTGAGATTAAAATTTCAATGTTGACAGCTGAGCGCTGTATTTCATTAAACGTACAATGGAGAGCCGGAGCCGTACAGTGAATTGAAAGCCCCGACTGTGTTCGACTCCGCTTTTGGGAATTATTCTTTTAAGCGCGCACAGCAGCGCTGAAGCAGACAGTGCTGAGTTCCTTTGAGATCTCTCCGCCTGGAAGAGCTCCTTTGGATGGTGGCGCCTAATTGAGTTCAATTACACAGTGAACTAAAGGGGGGGACGTGAGAGAGGGGACAAGGCTCAGCTCTGCGGGAGCAGCACTGCAGACTAAAGTAGTCTACAGTACATCTGGGGTTTTACAGTACAATGCTGTGCTGTAATTTCTGAACAGTAAAACCCTTAGTGTCCATTTGTAATCTAGAGCAGGGGTCTTCAACAGGGGGTCCGGGACCCCTAGGGGGTCCCCAGAGTTACTACAGGGGGTCCTCCAAATCTTTGTGTGATAGAAACCTTTTTTCTCCTTTTTTATATTAACCACTTGAACCCTAGCATCCATATTCTGAGAACTGTAGCCAAAAATAGCTGATCTACAAGCTCACAACGCCTCGCGCTGTGAGGCGTTGTGAGCTTGTAGATCAGCTATTTTTGGCAGTTTTTTTGGAGTGAAAGGTCAAGTTTATTAAGTATTGACGGTTCAAGTGGTTAAATGAAAACACAAATTGACATGAATCCAAAATATAATGATGATTGTGCTGTCAAACGATGAAACTATATGGAATCCATGAAGGTTGTGGGGGTGCCTGCTTCATCTCTCTCTCAACTAAGGGGTCCCCGTCCTGAAAACGTTGAAGACCCCTGATCTAGAGAGTGTACAAATGCAGTTGTACACTCTCTGAGCTAAATTAACACTCTTTTGCAGTGTATCAGACGTGGATTTGTCTCTGTCTTTTGCTGCAGCTCTCTCTCTCCACATTAGCTTTGCGATGCCTTCACTCGGGTGCCCAGCTCGCCGGCGTACTCCAAACTGAACTCACTGTACCCATGGCAGCGAGTTGTCATGAGGTCTTACACTGAATAGGTCCTGTAGATACAAGGTCTTGGACACCCGCG